>NC_091327.1:21239484-21367758 GCF_038502225.1 Cherax quadricarinatus | reverse complement strand
AACCAACCCGTGTAGACATAAAAGCGATCACGTATATAATTGTTTTCATGGAAACCATTTTATATACTCACTTCTCATGGAGCAACTTGCAACGTGAACAGACTGACTAATGTAGTGGCCAGGCTTAGGGTTGCTTACAAGTACTTCTGAAAGTTTGGGAGACACCCAGATGATGATCAAACTAAATGTAAATTATGTGATCAGGCATATGGTCACTGTCTTGAACACTATGTGCTTAATTGTCCACTTATTGAGGAATACAGAGATAGACAGTATAATAACCTATGTGACATGTCAAGATATCTTATTAATGAAAATAAGATACCGGATATACTGGTATCTTGTAACAGATAAGTGAACTATAAATATGTAGATATATATCCATATGTACACCTGTTAACCCTTTTCGGGCCTAGTTCCTGAGCCTTTTGCGTAACCATATGCTCTTGCGCTACCGTCTACAGGATGGATATGGAGTGCACATTAAACTAGCCGCTTGGGTGGCAAAATCTTTGTCACCGCAATACAAATTATTATGGTGGAATATTAATTTATCGTGAAATACTTACCATTTATTTATTTGATAGGAAAAGTAGAATCATATATAAAAATTCTTTAACAATGATCCTTTTTAAGGACACCAATGGAAATTAGTCACTTCAGCGTTTTTTTGGGGGGTTATTCTAGGTAATTTACACAATGTATGATAACTGTACTTATGTGCACCTGTGACTTTTACGGGTCGCTACTAAGTCCTCTTTCTCCCTGCTCCATGAGCATTATCATACCTCGTCTTAAAACTATGTATTGTTCCTGCCTCCACTACATCACATGCCAGACTATTCCACTTCCTGACAACTCTGTGACTGAAGAAGTACTTCCTAACATCCCTTTGACTCATCTGAGTCTCTTCAACTTCCAATTATGACCCCTTGTGTCTGTATCCCATCTCTGGAACATCCTGTCTCTGTCGACCTTATCAATTCATCGCAGTATTTTGTATGTCGTAATCATGTCTCCCCTAACCCTCCTGTCCTCCAGTGTCGTCAGGCCGATCTCCTTTAACCTTTCTTTGTGGGACATTTCCCTGGAACGCAGGCGGGAGAGATACATGATTATGTACACCTGGACAATCCTAGAAGGACTAGTACCGAACTTGCACACGAAAATCACTCACAACGAAAGCAAAAGACTTGGCAGACGATGCAACATCCCCCCAATGAAAAGCAGGGGTGTCACTAGCACGTTAAGAGACAATACAATAAGTGTCAGGGGCCCGAGACTGTTCAACTGCCTCCCAGCATGCATAAGGGGGATTACCAGTAGACCCCTGGCTGTCTTCAAGCAGGCACTGGACAAGCACCTAAAGTCGGTACCTGACCAGCCGGGCTGTGGCTCGTACGTTGGATTGCGTGCAGCCAGCAGTAACAGCCTGGTTGATCAGGCTCTGATCCACCATGAGGCCTGGTCACAGACCGGGCCGCAGGGACGTTGACCTCCGGAACTCTCTCCAGGTAAACTCCAGGTAGCTCTGGAACTAGCCTTGTTGCAAACCTTTGCACTTTCTCTAATTTCTTGACATGCTTGACCAGGTGTGGGTTCCAAACTGATGCTGCATACTCCAGTATGGGCCTGACGTACACGGTGTGCAGAGTCTTGAACGATTCCTTACTAAGGTATCGGAATGCTGTTCTCAGGTTTGCCAGGCGCCCATATGCTGCAGCAGTTATCTGGTTGATATGTGCTTCCGGAGACATGCTCGGTGTTATACTCACCCCAAGATCTTTCTCCATGAGTGAAGTCCTCTTGTTGCAAATAAACTGAATTCCACCCCTCCTTTTCCTTGGATCAAAATTATTACTTCAGCAGATGAATAAGACTCGTGCGTATTTTTATTACAAGACGCTTCACCTGCTCATTAGGCTTCTTCAGTCGAAAAACAGAGGTGACAAATACTGGAGACAATGAAGGTACTGGACAAGTAGATACAGGATAATCAGTCCCTCAGCCTTGGAAAAGAAGTAGGTTTGAGGCAGTTAGTTCCTAGTCCTAGACTAGGCCTCCTGGTGGATCAAAGCCTAGTCAACCAAGCTGTTACAACTGGCAGGACACAGTCCAATCTCCGAATCAAAGCCTTCCTGGTCATACCTGGAGTTTACCTGGAGAGGGTTTCGGGAGTCAACGCCCCCGCGGCCCGGTCTGAGACCAGGCCTCGTGGTAGATCAGGGTCTGATGAGCCAGGCTGTTACTGCTGGTAAACCGACGTACGAGCCACAGCCCGGCTGATCAGGTACTGACTTTAGGTGTGTGTCCAGCGCCTTCTTGAAGACAGACAGGGGTCTATTGGTAATCCCCCTTATGTATGCTGGGAGGCATGAACTAAGAAAATTAAATAATTTGCAGTCTCGTAAGAAATTCGAAAACTATGGGAAACTGAAGGTGAGTGAGGCAGTGTTTTTTTTTTTTTTTTGGACTGGGCAGACGATACCCAAAAAAGTCCCACAAAGGAGACCTTCCAGAGGAAATCTAAAGGAGACCTTCTAAAGACCTTCCAGAGGTAACCTTCAAGGGAACCTTGAGAGAGAGAGAGAGAGAGAGAGAGGCAGGCAGATAGATAGATGGAGACTTGGGGCAGGCGGGTCACGTTGCCCTGTCACCATCACTTTCACTGGTTCCATCACCACAACCCCTGGCTAGCTGGCTGGGTGGTTGGTTGGCTGGCTGGGTGTTTGGCTGGCTAGCTAGCTAGCTAGCTGGCTGGTTGGCTGGCTGGCTGGCTGGCTGACTGGCTGACTGGCTGGCTGTTTGGCTAGCTGGCTGGCTAGCTGGCTGGTTGGCTGGCTGGCTGGTGGGATGGCTGGCTGGTTGGCTAGCTGGTTGGCTGGCTAGTTGGCTAGCTGATTGGCTTGCTAACTAACTACCTGGATGGAGAATTGGATGATTAACTTCAGGAATGGGTAATGGGGTTACTGACCCCACCAAGACAATAATGACAGCGCACACGAGACAGTGACAGGTCAACAGGGAGAGTGACACCCTGGCGTAGACACCAAGGTGACACCTTGGTGTTAGACACCAATGTGGCACCTTGGTGTTAGACACCAAGGTGACACCCTGGCGTAGACACCAAGGTGACACTTTGGTGTAGACACTAAAGTGTCACCCTGGTGTATACACTAAGGTGACAACACTTCGCGTGCCCAGTGTATGCTTCGAGTTTTGTTATAATTCACAGCAATTCATACAGATTCATAATACAGTAATAATATATTTCAATAGTAATATCGAGCCATAAATCGACCCTTGCAACCACCATTAGGTGAATACATACACACACAGAGAAGTGGAATAATCTGAAGCAGGGTCCACACATAACGTTCAGAGGAGATTCGATAAGACTCTTGGAACCGGGAGTCTTCTTGATTATAATACTAATAACTGAAGCCGGGAGAGAGTAGACCTTTAGCGGCTAGCGAAAACGAGGTGCCAGGAGCTGTGCAACCACATATAGGTGAGTACACAAACACACACAGTCATAGAGTTGTCAGGAAGTGGAATAATCTGGAGAATGACGTAGTAGAGGCAGGATCCATACATAGCGTTCAATTCCTAGCGAGGGTAGAAACATTGGGCGTGTTTCTTTACACCGGTTGTCTGTGTTAACCCATCAGTAAAATGATTACCTGGGAGTTAGCCAACTGGTGTAGGTCGCATCCTGGGACAAAACTGACCTAATTTGCCCGAAATGCTCTGCATAACAAGGGGCTTTCTATATAGTAGTATGTCATTGATGTCAGCTAGGACGACTGTATACCTTGTACATGTACTTGTAGTAAATAAACATATTAATAATAATAATAATAATAATAATAATTAGAGGTACGATAAAGCTCATGGAGAAGGGAGAGAGAGTGGATCCAACAGCTGTCAGAGAAGAGGTGGTGCTATGATCTTTGAATCGACCCCAGCAATCACAAATAGGTGAGTACACACAAACAAACACACACACACACACACGTATCAGTAGTATGAGTCATGAAGTATTGGAATGTAACCGTCCAGAGTCCACCACTTTTTCGTCGAGGTCATTCCACTTCCCGACCATTCTGAGACTGAAGAAATACTTCCTGACGTCCCTATGCCTCATCCGTGTCTTTAAATCCCAGCTGTGCCCCCGATTACCTGTTTCCCGCCTCTCAAACAGGCTGTCTCTATCTGCCCCATCAATTCCTCTGGGCATTCTGTATGTTGTTATCGTGTTTAGGAGGCCTGGTCACAGACCGGGCCGCGGGGGCGTTGACCCCCGGAACTCTCTCCAGGTCCAGGTAAATGTCTTCCCTGGTCCTTCTGTCCACCAGGGTCGTTAGATTCAATTCTTTTAGCCTCTCTTCGTAGCTCATACTTATTAGCTCTGGAAATAGTCTCGTTGTATACGTCTGCACTTTCTCCAACTTCTTAACATGCTTCCTCAGGTGTGGGTTCCATACTGGTGCTGCGTACTCCACGATGAGCCTGGAATATGTTGTATAAAGCACGTGGAATCACTCTTTGTTGAGAGTCTTGAAGGCCACTCTCAGATTTGCCAGGCGAGCACTAGTTGCAGGTGTGTGCGTGTGTGTACTCACCTAGTTGTAGTTGCAGAGGTCGATTCACACCTCCTGGCCCAGCCTCTTCTTGTTTGTGTGTACTCACCTATATGTGGTTGTATGGGGTCGAATCATACCTCCTGGACTGAACTGCGTAGTGAGATGTAACATCTAATCGATTGTTGAGTTGTACGTTGACACTAGTCCAGTGGTCATGCTCATGACACTAGTCCAGTGGTCACACTCACGACTAGCCCAGCGGTCACACTCACGACACTAGTCCAGTTGTCACACTCACGACACTAGTTCAGTGGTCACACTCACGACACTAGTCCAGTGGTCACACTCACGACACTAGTCCAGTGGTCATACTCACGACACTAGTCCAGTGGTCACACTCACGACACTAGTCCAATGGTCACACTCACGACACTAGTCCAGTGGTCATACTCACGACACTAGTCCAGTGGTCACACTCACGACACTAGTCCAGTGGTCACACTCACGACACTAGTCCAGTGGTCACACTCACGACACTAGTCCAGTGGTCATACTCACGACACTAGTCCAGTGGTCATACTCACGACACTAGTCCAGTGGTCACACTCACGACACTAGTCCAGTGGTCACACTCACGATAAAAGTCCAGTGGTCACACACGACACTAGTCCAGTGGTCACACTCACGACACTAGTCCAGTGGTCACACTCACGACACTAGTCCAGTGGTCATACTCACGACACTAGTCCAGTGGTCATACTCACGACACTAGTCCAGTGGTCACACTCACGACACTAGTCCAGTGGTCACACTCACGATAAAAGTCCAGTGGTCACACACGACACTAGTCCAGTGGTCACACTCATGACAATAAGCCAGTGGTCACAGAGTTCTGGTCAAGGAGTCTGCGGGTTCAATCCACGTAGGGTTCAAGAGAAGTGCAGTAATAAGGTAAGTGGTTGCCTACACCTCCGGAACAACAGACAAGAAACGCTGTCAGTTAATTGTCCCAAGTGAATGTACTGGTCACCAGAGGAGCAAGGTATGTAACCCTACCTGCCCCAGACATATCACAACACTCTCAGACATTCACCACCTTCCTTAAAGTGGGTTACGTCTGCCATCTCCGCCTGCCTTCCTCCCATCCCCCGCTCCGATTCACCAACACGTCACACCTGCCATTCGCCTCTAGATTATTAACCCGGGGGAGGGAAAGAGGGGTTAATAACCCAGGTTAAACCAAAAACACCTAGGAGTAGGATTTATGTCCATGGGAAAAGGGGCACCAAAGTCCTCCCTAACGATGTAACTCAACAGTCAACTTATTCCTAGGGTAGGGTAGGAGCAGCAGGTGTTAGGAGACTTGCTAATACGTCTCGCCTTGCCCAGGTCTGAACCCTTGGACTTTCAGTTGCAGGTTAAATGCGGTAATACCGTTAAGTTACGAAGTAACTACCAGTTATAACTTACAGCGTAACTATTATAGTGTTGTTATGGTTGTTGCCTTAAGAGCTATAACGGCTTGTACTTTTTGAGCCCTTAAAACAGAGTGAGAGGGCAAACTCATCTTGTTGGGGGTTTATAAGGCAACTAAAGGAAGGTTCAGCTGACTGCTCCAGTATCGACGGCGCTGTAGGGTTTAGCGCTTCCCCCTTGATTATAATAATAATAATAATATAAGGCAACTAACAGCTGACGCCGTATCGACGGGAGGTAAAACTCCTTTAAATACATAGAGGCAAAGGAAAAAACTGTTGGGTAGACAATGCCTGACCTTACATGTGGTCCCCCAATCATTGTGCTATCCGAACTGTCAGCTAACCTACTAGACGGTCAGCTATTCAGCCAGACAGCCAGTCTGACTGCAAGACAAGCACTTACCCAGCACGCCAACGAGCTAGTCAGACAGCCCATAGAACAGTTAACAAGCTAACTCTTCAGTCAACTCAACAAGTACCTGGTCAACCCACCACTCAATTTAACACTCACCTAGTCAACTCATCAATGAATTCAACAATCGATTAGATGTTACATCGCACTTCGCAACTCAGTCCAGTGATCACACACACATACACATACAAAGGGAGGAACTGCAATAAATACTGTCAATATATTTGTAAGGGGACTTGGTCAATAATATCGCCACCATGGCAGAGGCGCAGAGAGATGGCCAGTGTCTTTTAACAATTAGACTTTTTTATATTTTATTTAAAACATTACAATACAAGGTGGAAATTATATTAAGGTACACAAATGAGGTAAATCACAAATTCCCAATTCACCCTTACAAAAATGAGTACAACACAAAAGTGTTCTGACAACCTAATATCACACACCATATACACCCAGTTAGACTAGGGGAACAAACAGTCCAATTAATTAAGTGAGGCTTACAACAAACTTATGCTCCATAGATTTTGCAGCCTCTTCTCTAGAGTAGATATAAGATGTTTCTTAACTGTAAAGGCTTCTACGATGCCTAGCTAGCAAAATTTGCCAAGTGAATTTCCTAGTTACTAACCTGAATCCTTCCCTCGGCAGATAACTGAATTACACTTTCGGATAATCTAATTAAGCTCAGTTAATTGAATTAAACTCTCGGATACTCTGTCCTCGCCTCTGCTCGTTTCCTGACTCGTGTCGATACTGGTGGTCGCCTCTTTAATTTTTTTTTTTACACAGTTTAATTTTATAGACTAAGAGTTGTTATCGTAACTCATTTCATTTACAGGCTAAGAATTATCTTACCTCAGCTCATTTACAGGATGTAACTCACACCAGTCGATTAACACCCAGGTACCTACTTACCGTTAGGTGAACAGGGTTGCAAGGGGATACCTGGAGGGTGTTCCGGGGGTCAACGTCCCCGTGGCCCGGTCTGTGACCAGGCCTCACGGTGGATCAGGGCTTGATCAGCCAGGCTGTTCCTGCTGGAAGCACGCAAACCGAAGTACGAACCACAGCCTAGCTGACTTTAGGTGTCTGCCCAGCTCACTCTTGAAGACAGCCAGGGGTCCACTGATAATCCCTCTTATGCTGGGAGGCAGTTGAACGGTCTTGGGCCCCTGACACTTATTATAATGAACCATGCCGCAACGTTTCCACCCGTGCCGGGGAATCGAACCACGGGCCCCCTCGGTACGCGAGTGGAATGCGCTACCAACCGAGCCGCCACCTTACACCTATGGGCGCTGGTGGTCACTCCTCCAGTTCTACTTATTAGATATTCACACTGCACTCTCATCTGTCACTATCACTTGTGCTTCCATGATTGTTAATCAACTTTCTTCATCCTCTTAACGAGAGTTTGTTGCAACACTCACAATCACCACCAACCCACCATTTATTTAACAATTACTTTCAATTTCATTATAAATACATATATAGTTCTACGAAGAGCGAAACGTCGCAGTAAAAACCTCCTCTGTAACTTTCTCTTTCTTCTAGATTTACACGATGAATTTTTTTGTATGATAGTGAGTGTTTTTGCATGATGATAATTTTTTTTTGCATGTTGGTAAATGTTTTTGACATGATGGTAAGAGTGCATTTGCATAGTAAGTTGTGTTATGTTGGTATGGAGAGGTGAGGGAGAGGGTGAGGAGGATGGTCGGCAGGTTTTTCCCGTTACACCTTGTGTGTGGGGCAGCGACCACTATGCTGCTGTACCTGCTGTTGCTGCTGTACCTGCTGTTGCTGCTGTACCTGCTGTTGCTGCTGTAACTACTGCTGCTGCACCTGTTGCTGTTGCACCTGCTACGACTCCTCTTGCACCTACTTCTGCTGCTGCTGCTTCCGCCCTTTGCCAAACTGGAGCCACAATAGGCTATACCTACACGCAGCCACCTGTTCCGCTCAGCCTGGCACTAATTACCATCTGACCTCTTTAATATATGTTAAGAGGAAAGAAATTTAATTCGATAAAGGTAAAATTAAGAACTGAGAACACTGGTTTTTATAGAAGCGTAGCATCTGAATGAACTAGTGAAACATGAACTGAGAAGGGTAAATAATTTTAATGTCCAGTGTAATGGGGAGTCCATCACTTCAGTTTCCTCAGTAAGATATCTGGGAATCCCCTTTGACCCATGCATGTCAGGAGAACTGATAGGGAACAGTGTAGTAAAGAAAGCGAATGCCAGACTGAAATTCCTCTATAAACAAGCAGTGTCTACCTACTGAGGCTCGCAGGACCCTATGTCTAGCCCTTATAGAGTGCCATATGGATTACGATTGCTCTTCATGGTACTCTGCCTTGACAAAAAAAAAAAACTGAAAGATAGACTACAAATCACCCAGAACAAAATTGTAAGATTCATCCTGGACCTGGGACCAAGAGAGCATGTAGGCCAGGATGAATTACAGCAGTTGGATATGCTGAATGTTGAAGACAGAGTAAAACAACTGAAGCCAAATCAAATTTATAAAATTGCTCACAAACAGTGTCCAGAATATCTTGCTGCCAATTTTGTCAAGGCTGAGAACCATAGCAATCATAGCACTAGGGAGGAGAGAGCACAACTTTGTAGTACCCACAGTCAGTGGCCAGGCTTCAAACACCTTTTATTGTACAACAACAAAGGAATGGAACAGACTGCCCGCACATGTCAAAGCCAGTCATAGCATGAACCAGTTCAGGAAGAGTGCCAAAAGATGTCTGATGAATGTAGCTACAGAAAGGGAGGGGAATGATTTTTATTTTCTTTTAGCTAACATACGTGTAATTTTACCTTATTCCTAGTAATGACCCTCGTATTGTAGATAGTCTTAATGACCCTCGTGTAGTAGATAGTCTTAATAGTATGATAATAAGATATTATCTCCTCTATAGAATAATAATAAAATATTATCTTCTTTATATTATAATAATAAGGTAAAAGGACCCCAATGGAAATAAGTCACTCTGTCTGACTTTTTTGAGGTTATCTTAGGTACTTTACACATATGCTGCTATGTATGATAATCTATGTAACTGTATTTGTGTATACCTGAATAAACTTACTTAACATTTAATCTCCCTTCAGAGCAGGGAGGAGGGTGAGTTGATGTTGGTGAGGGGCTCTTGATCCTTGCAACTGGATCTAACCTGTCCTTTTCAACCATGATCACTTCTTAGTGCCCAAATGACCCCAATGGTTCGGCATTTCCCAGTGAATGCAATGATACTCAAACCTAACCTAACCTACTCAGTACGTACTGAAGACTATGAGAAGAACTAACTCGAGAAATCGTAAAAACACGACTGAAAATAAATTACTGACCGGGTGGAGTTTGAACCCATGGCGAGTGAGTCTTAGGACTCACTTGCCATGGGTTCAAGCCCCACCCGTTTCGTGATTAATAATTAGAAGTGGTTTCGTAAGGGGAGATCAACTAGTTTGACCATATAACTAGCTCAGGGTAGCCAAGCCTGATGTGGGTGTGGCTGGTCTGGTGGGACAGGGTGTTCCTCCACTTTCCCTCTCTAACATAATGTTCTGTATGACCTTGTGCGACTCCCAGCAATTCATTTAATTCAGATGGCTCGAAATGTTTTCGCATTTTAGAGGCGAACCTTCCGTATTTGACAAGATATAGGGGATGTGCTGTGAAGTTCCTAGGTTTGACAGAGACTCTCTTAAACAGGACACCCAACCCAGCTATTATTATAGTGATTCACTATAATAATAGCTTCACAGTAAGTTTCGCAGACAGTACACCCATTCCAGCTGCTCGTTATAATGAATCTCTCAGACAGGACACCCACAGCAGCTGTTCTTCGAATGACTGACAAATTCCCGAGGGAATAAATATTTACTGGACTTATTAGTAGCTAAGGACTAGTGTTTCCTATTAAGTGCGTATAATTACAGCTTTAACATACATATAATAATTATGTAATTTAAGAATTATGACTTACCAAAGTTTTTAAGCTTCCGTTTGCACACTGACACTATTTTTCTTATCATTATAGGTTATTGTGTAACTAGGACACTCACTACAGTCACTGTCACAACGCAATATAAGGGGGAATGTTAGGGAAATGTTGGATATACACACTGACCCCACCTTTCTCTTGGGGAATTACAACATATAGTTAGTAAGGTCAACTCCCTTCCACGGATAAGAGATCCTTTTCCGTCTAACAGTTAGTGAATTAAATACTATTAAAAAAAAAACTATTGTTTTCGTATGTACTCAGAGGCTGACACAGTGAGTTTATATATTTTAAACCTACCAGCTAGAGTACTCATAATTTTCATTTATCTGAAGCGCTTTTTCTTATTATTATTAGTTAATAGGTTCGTGGGGGAGCACTAAATCCATAAGGGTCATACAGTACCTGGGAAATGGGAAGGAGGAATCAGATTCGATACCAGAAAGGGAAAGTCAGATCTCATTCTCTGAAAGATTTTATGAAGCATCCCACTATAGATTCCTCAGCTATGACAGCCTGAAGGTAAAGTTTCAACCCGAGCTGATGGCACCTTTCACTATTTAAATATTTTAGAATGCATTTGCTTCATTCTCACGACACATCCGCGGAAAATGTGTCACTGGGAAATATTTTTCACACTGAGTAAGGTTTTATAAACTGCAAGTACATATGAAATAATCTTGACAAGCTTAAATATTTATGATTGAGGTCAGGCATTTTTCAGCTGCTTCAAAACTTTCCATAACTTGTATACAGCACAATGTGTTAATTTCCTCCATTGTTACTATTTATGTACATATATGCTGTAATCTATGGTTAAACTGTGTCATAGGGGATAACATACAATAATTTAATAATATAATGTTTGCATATTTTGATGGGTAATTTTTATTAATGCGGATGTAAATACGCTGTACCTATGGTTTTAACAATATAAAAATTTCAGCCGCACATGGACAAATATATATATATATATATATATATATATATATATATATATATATATATATATATATATATATATATATATATATATATATATATATATATATATATATATATATATATGTGTGTGTGTGTGTGTGTGTGTGTGTATTTATTTATTTATCTCAGACCGGAGGAGACTCGTACCTACGAGCTTTGAGACAAAGTACGCAGTACTGTACACACTATGCCACACTGGACAATACTTTGGTGCCCAGCCACCAGCCAAACTAGGCGTTGGATCCAAAGCAGCCAGCACCAGTCAGGTGATAAGTTTTTCGTCTTATCTCTGACATGTACCACTCAACGAAAGATTACAATGTGATACAGAACCTTAATAAGCCTCATATTCACCTCAATGGTTGTTACTTTATGTGTTCTTCTATATTAACACTAAATTCTGATGAGAAAGATTTTTTTATCAAACCGGCCATATCCCACCAAGACAGGGTGACCTAAAAAGAAAAATGAAAGTTTTTGTTTTTAAATTTAGTAATGTATACAGCAGAAGACTAACCCCTTGCTCCAGGCATTTTAGTTGCATCTTGCGACACACATGGCTTACGGAGGAAGAATTCTGTTCCACTTCCCCATGGAGATAAGCGGAAATAAATAAGAACAAGAACTAGTAAGAAAATAGAAGAAAACCCAGAGGGGCGTGTATATAAATACTTGTACATACATGTGTAGTGTGACCTAAGTGTGAGTAGAAGTAGCAAGACATACCTGAAACCTTGCATGTTTACGAAACAGAAAAAAAGACACCAGCAATCCTACTGTGGAAAATACTGTACATATTTTCCGGAAATACGGTAATTTATAGGTAAATAGATGCCCTATATTGTATTTTTCAAAGAAGTATGTTATCGAAAATGGGAAGCCTGCGGCTGGGGAGTTAGTCGCCATTTTGTTTGAATTTGGACTAGAAGCGTTAGTGTAATGGGAAGAATTGTTCGTGCTCTAGAGGTCAAAATTGGGTTGACACCTCTCAAATAGGAGACGAAATTGTTGGATGTGCATTCCTGCATAACTTGAGATATCAGGCGACAGGACAGGACAACTCCAGGAACCTCAGATAAGCTGTCTAATTTATGTTTAATTTCTGGCCAGTAAAATTTTCATAAATGTAGGCAAAAGGGGGGGGGGGTCCTGTACATGACACATTAATCTCCAGTCAAATTGGTGAGTGATATTAAGATATATTTTCCTTCTGTTATGTAATTGTGTATATATATATAACCATTTATTATTTTTAATATACAGTCCACAAAATTTATATATTTGCCAGTATTCCTGGTTATACATATTTCATTGGTAATTAATAGGTCCAGAGCAACTTGTGGATATGACAGTGGTAGGTATCGAAGGGGGACATTTTTTGCGACCTAGGTGTCCCAAATTCCTACTTGTCTATGTAACATTGATAAATAATAATTATCTTTGTTATTTACTGTTATGTACATAATGAGTTACATACAGATAAATGTAATTTTCCACACCTACCATCATGTACCATCATGTAAAACAATAACAGGTTTCCATTTTACACTCACTTTGTAGGACAGTAGTACCTTCCTGGGCGGCTGCTGTCTACCACCTACTACATAGGAATTAGCTATTTGTAAATACATTACACAAATAACCCGCACATAAAAGAGAGAAGCTTACGACGACGTTTCGGTCCGACTTGGACCATTAACGTGACTTTGTCAATGGTCCAAGTCGGACCGAAACGTCGTCGTAAGCTTCTCTCTTTTATGTGCGGGTTATTTGTGTATTGTTCCAGTCACGGTATTGTGCCTTTTTGTTATTTATTTGTAAATACATTGTTCTTAACACACTGGTCGTCCCCCACAGAGAAAGATTATATTTTCATATTTGTCCTCACCGGGTATAGGGTACCCGGGTATAACGTACGAATTATATTCCTGGAAGTATACCTCTGGGGATAAAAAAAAAAATTGCAAAATGTATCTGGAGATGAATATGCAAATGAGAGTTTATATATAGCATCTTAAACTCATAACTTACCTCACACTTGCCTTCTCAAGACCCTGTTAGTCTTGTACAATAAAAAGTGGCATTACTAGATGAGTGTCAGTAACCCTAGATAGTAGGAAGGTAGACAACAACCATCCAGGGAGCGAGTGTCAGTAACCATGAGTAGTAGGCTAGTAGACAACAACCATCCAGGAGCGAGTGTTAGTAACCGTAGGTAGCAGGCTAGTAGACAACCATCCAGGGAGCGAGTGTCAGTAACCCCAGGTAGTAAGCTAGACAACAACCATCTAGGGAGTGTCAGTAACCCTAGGTAGTAGGCTAGTAGACAACATCCATTCAGGGAGTGTGTCGGTAACCCTAGGTAGTAGGCTAGTAGACAACCACCACCCAGGGAGTGAGTGTCAGTAACCTTAGGTGGTAGGCTAGTAGACAACTAATCGGGGGCGCTACTACCCTCCTGTCAACTGAGTTAAAAATGGAAACTTGTCAATTTTATTACACTTTGGCAGGATTACTAGTCTTTCTCGTTCTGTCTCACGAACACGTAAGACGACAGGTAAATCTTACGAACTTCTGCTGACACTCAGTATACACATACCTTTTACTTTCGTATATACTTCGTAATTCAATTCAATTCAATTCAATTCAATTCAAAGTTTATTCTCTATAAGGATTACAATGCTGAGTTTACAGAATTTGGTTATTGTGTGGTTTACATGTAATAAAATAATGATTACAGTGTACCACTAGAACACCTAGCATGGCTAGGCATTTCGGGCAGACTTAGTTTAATTCTTAATTTTAAAATATTACAAATTATGAGGTAAGTTGGTATTATGGCTAAGTGACTAAATACTAGTTTGTGAGTTTAGCAATGTGAATGATTCTGTTTTGGCACAGTACATAGTTTCAGTATTAGAGTATCACAGGATTCATTATTTTAAGATTGAGATTAATATTTCTGTTTATGGTCAAATGGATGAGTGTAAGTGTGAACCACCAGGTGGTATTCGTGTAGTTAGTTGATGGGGTGTATCAGGGAGATAAGATGTTTTCTAATGATAGTTTTGAAGGTGATGAATGTGTCTGCAGTTCTAGAGTTCTCAGGTAGGGTGTTCCAGATTTTAGGGCCTTTAACATACATTGAATTTTTGTAAAGGTTTAGTCGGACACGGGGAATGTCGTAGAGATGTTTGTGTCTGGTGTTATGCCTGTGGATTCTGTCACAACTATCAAGAAAGCGTTTTAGGTCAAGATTGATATTGGAGTTTAAGGTCCTGTAGATGTAGACTGCACAGTAGTAAGTGTGGATGTACTGAACAGGGAGTAAGTTTAGATAAGAGTGGGGGGGTGTGTTGCCAGGGATGGGATTTAGTGATTATTCTTACTGCAGCTTTTTGTTGGGTTATTATTGGCTTTAGGTGTGTTGCTGCAGTTGATCCCCAAGCACAAATAGCATAGGTGAGGTATGGATAAATAAGTGAGTGGTATAGTGTGAGAAGGGCATTTTGCGGCACGTAGTATCGTATCTTGGAGAGGATCCCAACCGTTTTGGATACTTTTTTGGTTATGTGTTGGATATGGGTGCTGAAATTCAGGTTGTTGTCAAGGTATAGGCCTAGGAATTTGCCCTCATTATGTCTGGTAATTAGAGTGTTGTCGATCTTAATGTTAATTTGTGCATCTCCTACTCTGCTACCAAACATAATATAGTAGGTTTTGTCAGTGTTAAGCGTAAGTTTATTGGCTGTCATCCAAGTCGATATTTTGATCAGCTCCTCGTTAACAATGGTGTTGAGGGTGGCAAGATTAGGGTGGGAGATGACATAAGTCGTGTCGTCAGCAAAGAGAATGGGTTTCAGGTGCTGGGATACGTTTGGAAGATCATTGATTTATATGAGGAAGAGCAGGGGACCAAGGACACTTCCCTGCGGAAATCCAGTATCAAGTGGCCGTGTTGTTGATGCTGTGTCTTTAATGGTGACATACTGATACCTATTAGTAAGGTAAGATTTGAAATAAGCAAGCGCATGGCCTCTTATACCGTAATGGTCAAGTTTGTGGAGTAGGATGTCGTGGTCTACTGTGTCAAAAGCTTTTCTTAGGTCAACTAGTGGATATTCCTTATTTTCCAATGCTGTGTAAAGCAGATCTAGCATATTTATGATTGCATCATTAGTGCTTTTATTTTTCCTGAATCCAAATTGGCAGGGGTTGAGTATGTTTTGTGCCGTTATAAATGAATATAGTCTCCTGTGCACGAGTTTCTCAAGGATTTTGGATAGCAATGGTAAGTTTGATATTGGCCTATAGTTGTTTAAGTCTGTAGGGTCACCACCTTTGTGTATTGGTGTAACCCTTGCCATCTTGAGTAGTTTCGGGAAGGTGCTAGTTTCTAGTGACTTGTTAAAAAGTAATGAAATAGCATGCGAAAGGACATGGGCCACTCGCTTGTACAGTAATGGTGGGACATGAGACAGATTCCCTGAGTTATTTTTAAGTGACTTTATAATCTCAGTAACTTCCGTGGGCTCAGTTGGTGCAATATAGAAGGAATTTGGGAAATTTCCATCTAGGTAGTCCCCGGCATGGGCATTGGTATGTGGGATTTTATTGGCGAGATTAGATCCTATGGTTGAGAAGAAGTCGTTTATCTTGTTAGCTGTGTCAGTGGGATGTAGTGGTGTTTCATTAGGTTTAGTTAGGACAATATTCTTGTTTTTTTTTAGTTTGTGGGTCCCTAGAATCTGAGAGAGTGTTTTCCAGGTCTTTTTTATATCTCCTCTAGTGTCTGTGAATCTACTGGAGTAGTATAGTTGTTTGGCTTTCTTTATTACTTTGGTGAGAACTGATGAATATTGTTTAAGAATATCTTTGTGTATTAAGCCCTGTCTATATTGCTTTTCATATTGGTGTTTCTTGTCAATGGATTTCAGATAATAGTTCTCGATTCTGTGATATTTTCTTTCCAGTCTAACAAGGATGGTCTGAAACCTAGTCATAAAAAGATATTCCCAGAACAAACTAATATCCTTGGTATAATTATCCTTAATATGCAGTGGAAAAATCACAAAATGTAGTTACATTAGGACACGTTTCTGTCCGGGGATCTTGGTCATTCTAAACGTAGAAAGGAATAAGTTAATGAGGTTTTTAAACCTATCGTCTATACAAGGTTGCACGTCACCTGGTTTACCACCAGACAAAAAAAAAGTTAATCCTTAATGTAGTTGTTAAAGTTAACTCTCAGTATATATACGTCGAGGGATATACACCGAGGTGTATATATCCTAGGTTAAATGTAAGAAGCAACATGATATATAGTCCGGGAGGTCCTTGGTAAGTGAAACAGCAGCTTCTCACTACACTCAGACATGAAACATTTCGGTGACTAGGACAGATTATTTCGCTCTCTAGTGAGCTTTCAAAACGCTCACTCCTGAGCGAAACGTTTTTTAAACGAAGGCTTGCTCTGTATTAAGCGCGTATACACGAAACCTTTCGAAAAAGTGTATAAAAGGGGGTGAAATAGGTAGAGTACGAACAGGTACTGACATTTCCAGCGTATAAGTACTTGCCCAATATACCAAATGTCTCTATGTCACTGTACTTTCGAATGGGGCCTTGGGTAATCGAGCACTTGGTGTATATACACCGAGACGTATATACTGGAGGGATGAATATCAATGCATATATATATATATATATATATATATATATATATATATATATATATATATATATATATATATATATATATATATATATATATATATTATATATATATATTTTTTTTTTTTTATATATATATATATATATTTATTTATTTATTTATATATATATATATATATATATATATATATATTTTTTTTTTTGGGGGGGGGGTCCACCTCTGATGTAAATTGTGGGACCTAGGACTCTAGGAAATGTTAATATGATTGTAAATACACAGCGAGGTGGGAATCTTTTGTGTACATATATTATTTTAGGGATAAATTTTTTTCAAGTACAAAGGGAATTACAGCCTTAATATAGGTTTAGTCTCACCAACTAGTGTTATGGTGGTGGATGGTAGAGCAGTGTTGTGGTGGTGGTGGATGGTAGAGCAGTGTTGTGGTGGTGGTGGATGGTAGAGCAGTGTTGTGGTGGTGGTGGATGGTAGAGCAGTGTTGTGGTGGTGGTGGATGGTAGAGCAGTGTTGTGGTGGTGGTGGATGGTAGAGCAGTGTTGTGGTGGTGGTGGATGGTAGAGCAGTGTGGTGGATGGTAGAGCAGTGTTGTGGTGGTGGTGGATGGTAGAGCAGTGTGGTGGATGGTAGAGCAGTGTGGTGGATGGTAGAGCAGTGTGGTGGATGGCAGAGCAGTGTGGTGGATGGTAGAGCAGTGTGGTGGATGGTAGAGCAGTGTGGTGGATGGTAGAGCAGTGTGGTGGATGGTAGAGCAGTGTGGTGGCTGGTAGAGCAGTGTGGTGGTGGTGATGGATGGTAGAGCAGTGTTGTGGTGGTGATGGATGGTAGAGCAGTGTGGTGGATGGTAGAGCAGTGTGACTGGGTGACCATGACCACACCATCTTGGGCTTGCTGCTCAGTTCACTTGTTTTTTTGCGCTCGTCCGGGTCACACTTAAAAGCTTATATAATGCCACTGTCAGCGGACACTGACACTTCTCCGCGACCTTAATTCGCAAGAGAAGCCTCTCTTACGTGTCAGTCTTCAAGTCTGAACGCTCTGGAAGACACACGAGCGTGGTAGCGCCGTACACCTACCAGAAATCTGTTTTATGGAATTCTCATAACACCACAACAACTGTACGAGTTTTTTCCCCTTGTAATTAAAATGTACTGCTTTGTATTGTACTTAAGTGTAGCAGCAGGATAGGTGATGATAGTGCCATTATCAGGGAGGAGAGTGGTGGCCCTAACCTGAGCCTCGCCCTCCCTCGTATAGGTCACTAGGTTATAGGTGCCTGGGAGGTACCAGTCACCCCACAAGGGTCCACAAGGGTCAGCCTACGCCCACAGTATGTACAAACATGAGGCCTGAGAGGAGACTCCGGGTCGTGGGCTTATATCCAGAGTGATACCTGCTTCATACTTAATATATTGCTATGATCCCAGCGTATGTAGTTGTATACAAATATCGCTCAGTCCATAGCAGGACTGGAACCTGCAGACGCGACATCAGAGTAGTTCTGGAGTCTGGAGTTATGGATGAAGTACTGTATGCACTGATGCTGAGTTTACAGGTTCGAATCCTACTCTGGACAGAGAGATAATGTTTGTAAATAATTTCGCATGCTTCCGGACCCTCAGGGAAGGTTCCTTGATGTTGGTGAGGGGCTCTTGATTTAGGGAATTGGATCTGTGCTCCAGTTCACCGAATTAAGCCTGAATGCCTTCCACATCCCCCCCAGGCGCTGTATAATCCTCCGGGTTTAGCGCTTCCCCTTGATTATAATATTAATTCGCATGCTTCCGAATTGTTAAGCATATTGTTGTTTATACAAAAAGAGTTGTATATACAAATATACACCAAGAGGCGCATATTTCTTAAGCGCATAATGCACGACCCTTACCAACCCTCGTGCTGTCGAGTGGCTTCAAACTTTGAAATCAAAAGCTGATAGCTAATCTGTGCTTTATGCAGCGGCTAAAGTGGATAAGAGATTGGCTTTGTGAGAGTCGATCACCTGATTTAGTGAGCACCTCGCTGAACACCGTCTGAAGGTAAAGACGCGCTTGCAGTGCTAACAGTACTACGACCTTACAACACCAGCACTACACTCACAACCCCGACAACGTCAGCAACTTACTCACCTTTACATCCTCACCTCTCACTCATTTCCTATCGCTCTAAACCTAATTACCAGTCACATGAATCATAAATAACCTACACAACTTCTAACAAGCTCCTCCCTGTATACGAGGTCTGGTCTCAGACCGAGCCGCGGGGGCGTTGACCCCCGAAACCCTCTCCAGGTACACCTTTATCTAATGCTATCCTGGCCCCGGCAGCTCACAGTATAACTCAAGAGTTATAATTCAACTTATGTAGCGTCCAACCCAGCAGTATGATACTCGTCATTAGTTACGGCTAAAGAAATAATAACTAACATATTTAATGGAAGAAATGATTTTCATATTGTGTATAGTATAGGAGCCATTATCCAAACTGTCCTCTATGGTGGGTTAATGGGGCTCAAAGTCCTTCGACTACAGGAGTCATTAAGGCTGTGTATAACATGTTCAACACCCGTCCTGCTCCACTTCTGGTTAGTGTGACTTTGTAAATGGTCCAAGTCGGACCGAAACGTCTTCGTAAGCTTCTCTCTTTTATGTGCGGGTTATTTGTGTATCGTTCCAGTCACAGTATTGTGCCTTTTTTTTGTTATTTTAGGAGCACGTCAGTTCCCCTGTCTTCTAATATGTTATTTTTCCCTATAATCTACCTTGTCCATAATACTATCGCATTTGTTTTGCCTGCTTTCGTAAGGTGAAGCCTAGTAGGATCTTTCCTTAATTCATGGTATAACTTAACAAATCTTTCAGGACAATTGTGTTGCAGAGGTCTGAGGTTTGTTCAGACCTCTGTACCTCTCGATGTGTTTACACTTCTCGATGTATATACACTAAGAGACATACCTTTCGGTGTATATATCCTGCGCTATCTTCATTTTACGACTTTAATGTTTCTTACGCTACTCCTTGAACGTTTCTTGTAAATAAACACGTACTGTCTTCATTTTAAGACAAGTTGTCTTACATAAACATCTGTGAAACCGGATATTTAACCAGGAGCAAGTAAGAAATATAACCTACAAGTGTCCGGAAACGTGGTGACTGCACTCCCAGGACACGTGCAACTCTATCACTGTATCTCTGTTGCAGTGAGAATGGTTTGAAATTGAGGCACTGTATGAGTCATTATTAGGCATTGTAATAAGTCATTAGGCACTGTAACAGTATTAGGCACTATAACAGTCTTTATTAGGCACTGTAAGTCTTTATTAGGGACTGTAACAGTCATTAGGCAGTATAACAGTTATTATTAAACAGTGTAACAGTCTTCATTAGGCACTGTATCAGCTATTATGAGGCAATGTATCAGTCATTATTAGGTGCTGTATCTGTCTTTATTAGGCACTGTATCAGCTATTATGAGGCACTGCATCAGTCGTTATTAAGCACTGTATCTCTTATTATTGCATCAGCCATTATTTCCTGGTTCTTGCCGGGAATGGTCTCATTACGCCCATCAGGAGTAGTGCGGATACTAGTAGATATCTTCTGTTATGTGGATAGTTTATCAGTTTTTCTTTGGAACTAATGGTACAATTGGTTAAACTACCACTTCACGGTTAAAACCCTCAGTAGTTGCCAGAACCAAACATCTGAGCGTTAGTTATGAGGTAGAGAGTCGGGACAGATATCTAACGTAGTTTCTTCAGCTTCACCTTGTTGAAAAAAATAACGAAAAGGCACAATACCGCGACTGGAACAATACACAAATAATCCGCACATGGGAGAGAGGAGCTTACGACGACGTTTCGGTCGTAAGCTCCTCTCTCTTATGTGCGGGTTATTTGTGTATTCACCTTGCTTCCTTCTACTCACAGTGACCTGTCACTATAACCAGAGTTCAAGAAGAGCTAGACATTCTTGAATCATTATTATCATTGTATTAATGTTGGTAGAATTACCGACAATATGCTAGGTAAAAGGAACACATCTACAACTTATGCGACATTTTATTGTAGCAATTAATGTCGCATTAGTTGCACATATGCCCCTTTACCTCACATATCGTTATATAAAAATAATAATCATAATAATAATAATAATAATAATAATAATAATAATAATAATAATAATAATAATAATAATAATAATAATAATAATTTTTATTTTACATGATAGTGTTTGTACAGAGATGGGGGACATTTAGATATGCATGCAGAAAACCCCTTGTTATGCAGAGCATTTCGGGCAAACGTTATTAAAGAAGAGTTAACTTGTGGGTAATACTGCATCTGGGGACTGGGTGGTACTCAGGGTTGACTGGGTGGTACTCATATCGTAGGGGTTCTTAAACGGAGATATCGTGGGTTGAAGGTAGACACACTTGTTGGTTGGTAACATATATTGTCAGACTGAGTTGAGGGGAGATGGAGCCCAGCCTTGCCGTGTTCTTGTCTGGATGGTCTGCCGCCGAGTGAGGGGGAGGCAGAGGTACGAGCCTACACATGCGCATCCCGTGATGTCACACAAAGTCACAGGCCTACAAGGGATCTCGTATCTAAAGCACATGGACGATACTAATATGCTATGCTATATAACACAGGTATCAGCAACTATGCTGACACTCAGGGTTGACTGGGTGGTACTCAGGGTTGACTAGGTGGTACTCAGGGTTGACTGGGTGGTACTCAGGGTTTACTGGGTGGTACTCAGGGTTGACTAGGTGGTACTCAGGGTTGACTGGGTGGTACTCAGGGTTGACTGGGTGGTACTCAGGGTTGACTGGGTGGTACTCAGGGTTGACTGGGTGGTACTCAGGGTTGACTGGGTGGTACTCAGGGTTGACTGGGTGGTACTCAGGGTTGACTAGGTGGTACTCAGGGTTGACTGGGTGGTACTCAGGGTTGACTGGGTGGTACTCAGGGTTTACTGGGTGGTACTCAGGGTTGACTAGGTGGTACTCAGGGTTGACTGGGTGGTACTCAGGGTTGACTGGGTGGTACTCAGGGTTGACTAGGTGGTACTCAGGGTTGACTGGGTGGTACTCAGGGTTGACTGGGTGGTACTCAGGGTTGACTAGGTGGTACTCAGGGTTGACTGGGTGGTACTCAGTGTTGACTGGGTGGTACTCAGGGTTGACTAGGTGGTACTCAGGGTTGGCTGGGTGGTACTCAGGGTTGACTGGGTGGTACTCAGGTTGACTGGGTGGTACTCAGGGTTGACTGGGTGGTACTCAGGGTTGACTGGGTGGTACTCAGGGTTGACTGGCTGGTACTCAGGGTTGACTAGGTGGTACTCAGGGTTGACTGGGTGGTACTCAGGGTTGACTGGGTGGTACTCAGGGTTGACTGGATGGTACTCAGGGTTGACTGGGTGGTACTCAGGGTTGACTAGGTGGTACTCAGGGTTGACTGGGTGGTACTCAGGGTTGACTGGGTGGTACTCAGGGTTGACTAGGTGGTACTCAGGGTTGACTGGGTGGTACTCAGTGTTGACTGGGTGGTACTCAGGGTTGACTAGGTGGTACTCAGGGTTGGCTGGGTGGTACTCAGGGTTGACTGGGTGGTACTCAGGTTGACTGGGTGGTACTCAGGGTTGACTGGGTGGTACTCAGGGTTGACTGGGTGGTACTCAGGGTTGACTGGCTGGTACTCAGGGTTGACTAGGTGGTACTCAGGGTTGACTGGGTGGCACTCAGGGTTGACTGGGTGGTACTCAGGGTTGACTGGGTGGTACTCAGGGTTGACTGGGTGGTACTCAGGGTTGACTGGGTGGTACTCAGGGTTGACTGGGTGGTACTCAGGGTTGACTGGGTGGTACTCAGGGTTGACTGGGTGGTACTCAGGGTTGACTGGGTGGTACTCAGGGTTGACTGGGTGGTACTCAGGGTTGACTGGGTGGTACTCAGGGTTGACTGGGTGGTACTCAGGGTTGACTGGGTGGTACTCAGGGTTGACTGGGTGGTACTCAGGGTTGATTAAAGAAAGGTACTGGTAGCAGCAGTTCCTCAGGTTGAGCCCTAAACCAGGGCAGGTCTATCCACAGTTCAATTCTCACACCACTCACTTGACTCCTGGAACTTTGTCAACGTCTTCAGAGAACCCGAATCCAGCCTTACACATTCCCGTTCAATTATAATTTTATACCAAAAATGTTTTCTGTTTTCTCTGAGACCTAGACTCCATATACCTTCAAACTAGTTTTAGTCCTTAAAAAAAAAATATTTATATCAAGTCGTTCATTATTAAAGCCAATATTACGTAACAGTCATGAGTCAGACTCACACACTTAGCATTTGAAACACACACACACACACACACACACACACACACACACACACACACACACACACACACACACACTTATCAGAACACTTGGAAAGTGAAAGTAACCAAGTCTGTATTAATAAACTTTCAAGCATATTTTGAAATACGGATCAAATTCAACGAAGGATTCTTGATGAAAGAAACTACGATGACCTCTCCTTCCCGAGGCTTTGTACCTCCTCATGAACCTCCATCATGTTGTATACAAAGAGGATCGGATATTTTTCTTTTCACTTTAAATCGTTTATTCCGTCTCTTCAGACAGGCAGGCAGGTAGGCTGGCAGGCTGGCAGGCAGGCAGGCAGGCAGGCAGGTAGGCTGGCTGGCTGACTGGCAGGCAGGCAGGCAGGCAGGCAGGCAGGTAGGCTGGCTGGCTGGCTGGCAGGCAGGCAGGCAGGCAGGTAGGCTGGCTGGCAGGCAGGCAGGCAGGTTGGCAAGCAGGTTGGCAGGCAGGTTGGCAGACTGGCAGGCTGGCAGGCTGGCAGGTTGGCAGGCTAACTGGCTGGCTGGCTGGCTGGCTGGCAGGCAGACTGAATGGCTGGCTGGCTGGCTGGCTGGCTGGCTGGCTGGCTGGCAGGCAGACTGACTGGCTGACTGGCTGGCTGGCTGGCTGGCTGGCTGGCTGGCAGGCAGACTGACTGGCTGGCTGGCTGGCTGGCTGGCTGGCTGGCTGGCTGGCTGGCTGGCAGGCTGACTGGCTGGCTGGCTGGCTGGCTGGCTGGCAGGCAGACTGACTGACTGGCTGGCACCAATCTCTGAACAAGGTTATGTTGATTTTTATAAATTCATTTACCACACAGACTTGACATCCTTCAGGAGTTGTCGAGAGTTTCACCTGCACAACGAACACAGTTCACAGCCTCCTCGTGTAGTAACATCTTTCATAAAGCTCCCCTATATACTAGGATTTTTTGTGAGACTGAAAAAGGGCATCTCCTACTGTGAAGATGTATCCAGGCACAGTTCCATTTCCACATACTTTTTCAATAACATTCACAAAAAAATCGTTCTTCAGGACAATATTAACATGATGGAACAGTAGTACATATATTATTGTTCTTATCATAATGAACACTACCTTTTTGACTTTGGGTCTAAATTTCATCTACTCCTATACATGTAAATTTACACTAAACAAGGACTTGGAATTTATATAATTATACTTCACAAGAAGTGGGAAGATTAGCAATACATCTCTGAAGATTCCCAGTTTTCCCTTCCTCTGCAGTATAATGTTAGACTTATTTAGCGAAATATTTAGACATTACTAATCCACTTATTTTTGCGTTTAATCACAATAATATGCATTATACACTAACACCATTGCAAATGACGCTCTTGCAATTATCTATCTCCAGCGTTCCACCTCTGCAAGAGTCCTGGCAGGACTCTTGTAAACTTGTAAACTAACTCGAGCATCTGTCTAGCAGAACGTGGCCTTATTACACAACATTTCGTTCAAAGGTCAGCTAAACATTGTGTTATAAAGTCTGACTGTGGTAGATTATTATTATAATTAGAGAAAGCGCTAAACCGACTAGGGTCATACTACTTACTGTGGTGGAAGTGTCTCGGTACACGCTTCCTTGTACTCACCTAATTGTGGTTGCAGGGGTCGATATTCGGCTCCTGGCCCCGCCTCTTCACGTCCCATAGCGTGGACGAGCCTACACAAATGTCATTGACAGAATATTTGCCAGACTTCATTAACATGCACCCGCCTTCCCTTCAACGTGCATGACACCACCACCAGTACCAATCAACAGACACAGCCTGTGTGTAAACCTGTAATTTTCTAGGCAGTCTCTCGCCTCAACGATTTTTTCAATACTTATCCAGTGTATATATTATCAAGTGGAACAAAATTATTTTTAGTTCTGAAGTTAAACAATACCACTTGTTACCGGAAGAACAACAGCAGCAGCAGCAGTAACAGCCTGGTTGATGAGGCCCTGATCCACCGGGAGGCCTGGTCGTGGACCGGGCCGCGGGGGCGTTGATCCCCGGAATACCCTACAGGTAGACTCCAGGTAGGTAGGTAGCAATCTAATCTAAACAACAACAACAAGGGCGACAACAAGAACAGTTTATAAGGATTATAAACCATGATGGTTAGTAACTCGGGATAGCTCAAGACAGCCAATCAGCACAGCTTATTTCCACTTGCGTCTTTAGGTCCTCTTCCTTCCCTCAGGGTGCGACCCACGACAGTCCCCCTAACACCCGGGTACCTACTTACTTCTAGGTGAACAGGGGCAGCAATAGGTGTCGGGAAACAAGCCCCGACCGTCTGCACCCGCCCCCAGTTGACGAACCTGGAATTAACAGGGATTGTTCAATTCAGTTCGCCAGCGTGTGTGTCCCCAGGGAGACAGAGTATCGAGTCTCCACCACCACACGTGTTGAATGACAGCCACAGGTGCCTGGACCAGCATGTACCGTTGGACCAGGTCGTCTTGCTGAGTCTGAAACTTGTTCAAGTTCCCTTCACCAACACGACTTCGTGACTGAAACACACAGAGAGATGGCAAATTAAAGATGACTAAGTAAAAGGGATGAGAAAGAAGAAAAAGAAAGAGAAGAAGAATAAGCATAAAGAAGAAGAAGAAGAAGAAGAAGAAGAAGAAGAAGAAGAAGAAGAAGAAGAAGAAGAAAGAGAAGTGGATGTGCAAGATGAAAGTGGGAGATAAATTGTGTGTAAAAGAAGAACTGAGAGGAAATGACTGGTAGAAATTATGCTATGAGTGAAAGAAGAATAGGAAGAGTGAGGGAGCATAAAGAGTAATAATAATGATAATAATAATAATAGCATTACTATTAACAAAAAATAAAACAAAACGACTATAAGACAAATCAACGACAAAACGAAAGTAACGAAAAAACATAAACAAGAAACAAATGAAAGCAACATCAAAATTAAACCCCCCAAAACTCATAAACAATAAAATAAAAATTAAGCAAACACAACAACAACATAAGACAAACACAGATAAATTAAGATTCAGGAAAGTTAACTATGAACAGGTTATAATAATGAACCTCAGAAGGCAGGAAAAAAATCTTGTATTTTTATTTTCCTCCCATTTATTTTATATAGTATTTCTCTCATATCTCGTGAAGGCCTCGTCCGGTGGGCTTCAGATTTCTAGCGCTTGTGTACGGTAACTAGGACAAGTTTCTTGGAACAATTGGCACGTGTCTGTGACCGAAGCTGTTGATCCGATTCCCAGCATTCTGGAATGACTGGGATAACTTACAAAATCCTCAGCGGCTTTGCTTCTAACCTTCACAAAAGTTGCCTCCTAATTAGACGACGTCAGAGAGTGAAATTCCAGAGAGTAGGAGCAGATTTCACCATTTTATGTGTAAAATATTGTGAAATTTTAATTCTCATTAAATCACCTTAAATAAATTTCAGCCTACCTCTTCTGAATGGCTTCAGTATTTAATGGCTAATTCAGAGCAGTAATTACAGAAAATGTAATAGCACCATAGTAATAGTGCTATTTTATCTTCTATAAAGCTAAAATTTAAAATTTAAAAACACGAGAAAGTATCACGAAAAAATTTCTGAGGGTAAACTGTCAGCATATATTCACTGAGAGATATATACTCACGATCTACTACATACCCTTGTGGTGCGAGGTAGGAATCCCCAGTGGGTAAGCAGGACACAGCACACACCACTCCCGGCAACCACTGGACCTGGAGAAATTGCACCCTTGGTGGGTGTCCTTGCACGAGGGATTGCGACCACCTCGACTAGCAACACCACTACATGATAGACTGGTCAAGTCCTTCGACTCAAGGTTGCCACACTCGTCTTCAGTAATCCTCCACCGTTACACGGGTGGCAAGGTCCATCTTCACTAAACTTGGAACATCAGCAGCATATGGCTGACTGCATGAAAGATTCATTTGGGGAATAACTGGCTAGATGAATTTCAAAGTCATATTCCACCAGGATGGGTTCGTACATCAGGTGCTGAAATCTGTCAGCCTGAACTAATAGACTTCAGTAGGATGACAAGAATATCGTCAAGCATTCTATCACGGGTTAAGAAGCATCTTCACAGTTTTCAGTCCAGCAGAGATGGAGTAATAATTTCCTACCGGAGCGTAGTTTACATTATAAATAAAACTAAGAGCTAAACCCACCAGGGTCATACAGCGCTGCCCAGCGTAGTTTACAGCAAATGGAACAGCAAATGAGTAACATCAGAGCATATATGGCATACAGTATCGACAAACTGATGAGTCTGACACATGTGCCACAGTTGGGTGTCTTTACTGATGAAAAGTTTCGCCTGCACAGTAGGCTTCTTCAGTCAAATATAAAGGGGTCAGTAGAAGTGAAATAAAGATGATGTAATCAGTCTATCAACCTTGGAGAAAAAAGTATTTAGAGTGGTCAGTCAATCAGCCTGGAGAAGAGTTCAGCTCCTTGGTCTGGAACGGTATATCGTTCCGGGGTACCTCTGGTCTTGTCATGGGTCCTGGGTACCTCTGGTCTTGTCATGGGTCCTGGGTACCTCTGGTTTTGTCATGGGCCCTGGGCACCTCTGGTCTTGTCATGGGTCCTGGGTACCTCTGGTCTTGTCATGAGTCCTGGTTACCTCTGGTCTTGTCATGAGTCCTGGGTACCTCTGGTCTTGTCATGAGTCCTGGGTACCTCTGGTCTTGTCATGGATCCTGGGTATCTCTGGTCTTGTCATGAGTCCTGGGTACCTCTGGTCTTGCACGAGTCCTGGGTACCTCTAGTCTTGTATGAGTCCTGGGTACCTCTGGTTTTGTCATGGGTCCTGGGTACCTCTGGTCTTGTCATGGGTCCTGGATACCTCTGGTCTTGTCATGAGTCCTGGGTACCTCTGGTCTTGTCATGGGTCCTGGGTACCTCTGGTCTTGTCATGAGTCCTGGGTACCTCTGGTCTTGTATGAGTCCTGGGTACCTCTAGTCTTGTATGAGTCCTGGGTACCTCTGGTCTTGTCATGGGTCCTGGGTACCTCTGGTCTTGTCATGGGTCCTGGGTACCTCTGGTCTTGTCATGGGTCCTGGGTACCTCTGGTCTTGTCATGGGTCCTGGGTACCTCTGGTCTTGTCATGGGTCCTGGGTACCTCTGGTCTTGTATGAGTCCTGGGTACCTCTGGTCTTGTCATGGGTCCTGGGTACCTCTGGTCTTGTCATGGGTCCTGGGTACCTCTGGTCTTGTATGAGTCTTGGGTCCTGGGTACCTCTGGTCTTGTATGAGTCCTGGGTACCTCTGGTCTTGTACGAGTCCTGGGTACCTCTGGTCTTGTCATGGGTCCTGGGTACCTCTGGTCTTGTATGAGTCCTAGGTACCTCTGGTCTTGTATGAGTCCTGGGTACCTCTGGTCTTGTATGAATCCTGGGTACCTCTGGTCTTGTATGAGTCCTGGGTACCTCTGGTCTTGTATGAGTCCTGGGTACCTCTGGTCTTGTATGAGTCCTGGGTACCTCTGGTCTTGTATGAGTCCTGGGTACCTCTGGTCTTGTATGAGTCCTGGGTACCTCTGGTCTTGTATGAATCCTGGGTACCTCTGGTCTTGTATGAGTCCTGGGTACCTCTGGTCTTGTATGAGTCCTGGGTACCTCTGGTCTTGTATGAGTCCTGGGTACCTCTGGTCTTGTATGAGTCCTGGGTACCTCTGGTCTTGTATGAGTCCTGGGTACCTCTGGTCTTGTATGAGTCCTGGGTACCTCTGGTCTTGTATGAATCCTGGGTACCTCTGGTCTTGTATGAGTCCTGGGTACCTCTGGTCTTGTATGAGTCCTGGGTACCTCTGGTCTTGTATGAGTCCTGGGTACCTCTGGTCTTGTATGAGTCCTGGGTACCTCTGGTCTTGTATGAGTCCTGGGTACCTCTGGTCTTGTATGAGTCCTGGGTACCTCTGGTCTTGTATGAGTCCTGGGTACCTCTGGTCTTGTCATGGGTCCTGGGTACCTCTGGTCTTGTATGAGTCCTGGGTACCTCTGGTCTTGTCATGGGTCCTGGGTACCTCTGGTCTTGTTACTACACTTGATAACTTCCAGTAGATTTACGACACAACAACAGGAAAAGTCAGTTCCCTGTTATTACTTCTAAACCTTTGTTGTAACTTTTTCCTTCCCTTCTCTTTTCTCACTCTCAGTCCCTTACACACACTTTCTCTCTCTCTCTCTCTCTCTCTCTCTCTCTCTCTCTCTCTCTCTCTCTCTCTCTCTCTCTCTCTCTCTATCTATCTCTCAACTTATGGATACTGTTGGAAGCAGAGCTATGGAAAAGATAGTAAAGATGAGATAGAGAAGATAAAATGGGTAATAAGAAATGCTTGCAATGATTTTTATTACTTCTAGGCGATGTTGCTTATGTCAGCACGTTCTCAAAACCCACATACATGCGAATGTTTCCCAACAAACCCAGGTATACCCGTGTAATCCCGCTGCCAGGCGTCACTTTCCATGTCATGACGTTCGGTTACTTCTAGTTAGCTAGTTTTTGATAACCTAGGTTAAATTAATATAAATTTCTCTAACTTTAACCATTAATTATTGATTATTCATTAGAGCATTCAGAAACAGAAGGGAATAAACAATTAAGAAAGGGAAATTGAGGTGATTTTTTTTCTTCCCCATTGTTCCTCTGAAGATGTGTGCGTAAACAGACGAAAGAATTTAATTTTTTTTCTGACTCTCTTAGTTTCGTTCACTGTTGTGTTGTTACACGTATGTGACTACGCGTTTTAATGCTGTTTATTAGTTAAGTTAGGTAGGTTAGGAAACAGGACAAGCGTGTCCTGACGCGGGTCTTAGTTATATGATGACCCGCAGCTGGAGCTTTTAGTCATCTAACCGAGGCCTTCCACTGGCTTACCTCTGAACACCTTTCCCCTCAAGGAAGCTTCCTTGATGTTGGTGAGGGGCTCTTGATTTAGGGAATTGGATCTGTGCTCCAGTTCCCCGAATTAAGCCTGAATGCCTTCCACATCCCCCCCCAGGCGCTGTATAATCCTCCGGGTTTAGCGCTTCCCCATGATTATAATAATAATAATCTGAACATCTTTAAAAATTATGGTTATAATCGTAATTATTAGATGTAGAATGATATTTGCGGTTTATTGCCAATGAACGGTGTGTTTGAGGAGGTGGTGGTGGTGTCCTGACACCATCTCATGGTCCGGACCTCTTATGGTCCGGGAAAGGTCACCCTCAGACCGTGTGGTGACCTTCACTCTCACACCTTTCACCTGTTGTTTTATCTCCAGTGATGACAGCAGCAGATCACACTCTCCACCCTCACGTTCCTTCCTCCACCCATTACTCGACACGTTACTCGACATCTTACTCGATCCATTATTCGACACGTTACTCGACACGTTACTCGACCTATTACTCGACCCATTATTCGACGTTACTCTACCCATTACTCGACCCATTACTCGACACGTTACTCGACCCATTACCCGACACATCACTCGACGCACCACTCGACGCTTTATTACATACACCATACAAAATAATCAGAAAAAAATGAGAGAGAGATAAAGTCAGTTGATCAAATGAAAATGCTGGCCCACAGATGGCTGCAACTTCATCCTGTTCCCTACTTGTATGTCTCATAACAATAAAAATGCTTTCAAATGAGCTGATGTAGGTAACAGCTCTTAGCTTGCCAATAAAGTTAGGAATCCTTAACCTGTAAATAGCTTGTCAATAAAGCTAGGAATCCTTAACCTTGTCAAACCCTGTGTAAAAAGAGAGAGAGAGAGAGAGAGAGAGAGAGGTAGGTTGTTCGGGACGTGAAGAAGGGAAGCCAAAAAACAGAAACAGCAGTTAAGGAAGCTGACAACCCACAGGAGAGTTAGGAAGAAGCAGGTCAATCTGCAGGTCAGTCAGTGGATCACTGGGAGACTAGTTAATGGTCCAAGTCGGACCGAACCGTCGTCATAAGTTCGGGGTATTTGTGTACAGAAGGAGCAGTGTCAGGCAGAGATCATTACACACTTTCCAGATGGAAAAAAAAATAGACACAAATGCGGTATAACGCGATCCTGTGGGCGAAACGTAGGTTTTATACGATTACTTCAGTATTTTATACCAATTATCCAGTATTATATACAACTCTTAAATTTTTCCACCGACTCCTCAGTATTCTTCAGTGTTTTACACCAGCTCTTACCCAACTCTTCAGCTCAGAGACTCGCCCTATCCTTGGTGAGAGTCACAACTCTCTCTCAACAAAGAGTAACAATTGCTCTTTTCGGCGCGACACACATTACGAGTCCCATTTAAATCCAACTTCTCTCACTCAATATTGAAACATTTACTCTCACTCATGTATTTATCCATCCTGAATTTAAAGCTACCCAAGGTTTTAGCATCATGACTACGATGCTTTTAACCAACTCCAAGGCTGAGGGACTCATTACCTTATCTTCTATATATATATATTTCTACACATTATGGCCTTGTATTGATAAAGTCACTGGTTGGCGAAACGTCTACAAATAAAGATACCCAGATGTCGCACATATGTCTGACTCCTCATCTTATATATGAGTAACTAGTTACAACTGTTATTCCAGCTCTGCTCAGGTCGATGCTTGTAATACACTACCCGACACCAATGATAAAACAACACAGTCCTAGGACCAATGCTGTTTTTGGTATATGTGAATGACACGATGGAAGGGATAGACTCTGAAGTGTCCCTGTTCGCAGATGATGTGAAGTTAATGAGGAGAATTAGATCAGATGAGGATCAGGCAGGACTACAAAGAGACCTGGACAGGCTGGAAACCTGGTCCAGCAACTGGCTTATCGAATTCAATCCCTCCAAATGCAAAGTCATGAAGATTGGGGAAGGGCAAAGAAGACCGCAGACAGAGTATAGGCTAGGTGGACAAAGACTGCAAACCTCACTCAATGATAAAGATCTTGGGGTGACCATAACGCCGAGCACGTCTACGGAGGCACACATCAACCAGATAACTGCTGCAGCATATGGGCGCCTGGCAAACCTGAGCATAGCGTTCCGATACCTTAGTAAGGAATCGTTCAAGACACAGTACACTGTATGCGTCAGGCCCATACTGGAGTATGCAGCACCAGTTTGGAACCCACACCTGGTCAAGCACGTCAAGAAATTAGAGAAAGTGCAAAGGTTTGCAACAAGGCTAGTTCCGGAGCTCAAAGGAATGTCCTATGAAGAAAGATTGAAGGAAATCGGCCTCACGACACTGGAGGACAGGAGGGTCAGGGGAGACATGATAACGACATACAAAATACTGCGTGGAATAGATAAGGTGGACAGAGACAGGATGTTCCAGAGAGGGGACAGAAACAAGGGGTCACAATTGGAAGCTGAAAATTCAGACAAGTCACAGGGATATTAGGAAGTATTTCTTCAGTCATAGAGTCGTCAGGAAGTGCAATAGGCTAGCAAGTGATGTAGTGGTTGCAGGAACCATACATAGCTTTAAGACGAGGTATGACAAAGCTCAGAGAGCAGAGAGAGGGCTTAGTAGCGATCAGTAAAGAGGCGTTGCCATGAGCTGAGTCTCGACTCCTGCAACCACAATTAGGTGAGTACAGTTAGGTGGGTACAATTATCACGTTAGAGTTGAGAAGGAATCTAATCCTATACACCAGGGGGTTCTTAACTTGGGGACAGCCATACCCCTGGGAAGAAGGGAACCAAATAATGGGAGTTATGGGAACCAAATAATGAGGGTATGAGATTTTATCTCCGAACAATCTGTTGTTTTTTCTATAAATATGATAAAATTCTTATGATTTTCTTTCACTTGTTGTGTTGTTAGCTCACATGTAAAGTAAAACCAAGCCACTGATATCTTTTGAAGTCATGCTGGTACCTAATAGGACTGGTGATGGTGGTGATGACTTCCACAGTCTGGTGACGGTGGTATGGAGACACATTGGGTATATGAGACACTTGTGAAACACTTGGGAATCTTCAGTCTGGAAACGTTTCGCCACGCAGTTGCTTCTTCAGTCCAATGCAGCCTAGAGTCGATATATTCAGGGACTGATTACCTCAAATTCCTCCTCATCTCCTACCTTTGTCTGCAGTGGACCGAAGAAGCTACTGCCTGGTGAAAAGTTTCCAGAATAAAAAAATTCCTAAATATTGCATAAACTTGTCGATTTTCTAAACTATTTGTGCACACATCTTGGGTAATCCACTGGGGGTCTGTAACTGTGAAAAAGTTAGGAACCCCTGGAGTCTATATGCTCGTACACCATCTTTTACCCTCATCCTTAGATGAGACAATGAGTCGTTAACTACAACATATAATAACCCTCTATGTACCACATAATCCCTTAGTGTGTTGTGTTTGAGAAAGACTTGCCTAGTATGGGCCAGTAAGCCTGAGTGAAGCAACAGTGGTTAGTGATGAAGCACCAGGTAGAGTGAAGCAACACTGGGTAGTGATGAAGCAACAGGTAGAGTGAAGCAACACTGGGTAGTGATGAAACAACAGGTAGAGTGAAGCAACACTGGGTAGTGATGAAGCAACAGGTAGAGTGAAGCAACACTGGGTAGTGATGAAGCAACAGGTAGAGTGAAGCAACACTGGGTAGTGATGAAGCAACAGGTAGAGTGAAGCAACACTGGGTAGTGATGAAGCAACAGGTAGAGTGAAGCAACACTGGCGAGTGATGAAGCAACAGGTAGAGTGAAACAACACTGGGTAGTGATGAAGCACCAGGTAGAGTGAAGCAACACTGGCGAATGATGAAGCAACAGGTAGAGTGAAGCAACACTGGGTAGTGATGAAGCAACAGGTAGAGTGAAGCAACACTGGCGAATGATGAAGCAACAGGTAGAGTGAAGCAACACTGGTTAGTGATGAAGCAACAGGTAGAGTGAAGCAACACTGGCGAATGATGAAGCAACAGGTAGAGTGAAGCAACACTGGTTAGTGATGAAGCAACAGGTAGAGTGAAGCAACACTGGCGAGTGATGAAGCAACAGGTAGAGTGAAGCAACACTGGGTAGTGATGAAGCAACAGGTAGAGTGAAGCAACACTGGTTAGTGATGAAGCAACAGGTAGAGTGAATCAATGAAGCACAGGTGGCGAATGAAGCACAAGGTGATGAAGCAACAGGTAGAGTGAAGCAACACTGAGTAGTGATGAAGCAACACTGGGTAGTGATGAAGCAACAGGTAGAGTGAAGCAACACTGGGTAGTGATGAAGCAACAGGTAGAGTGAAGCAACACTGGGTAGTGATGAAGCAACAGGTAGAGTGAAGCAACACTGGCGAGTGATGAAGCAACAGGTAGAGTGAAGCAACACTGGCGAATGATGAAGGAACAGGTAGAGTGAAGCAACACTGGGTAGTGATGAAGCAACAGGTAGAGTGAAGCAACACTGGGTAGTGATGAAGCAACAGGTAGAGTGAAGCAACACTGGCGAGAGTGATGAAGGAACAGGTAGAGTGAAGCAACACTGGGTAGTGATGAAGCAACAGGTAGAGTGAAGCAACACTGGGTAGTGATGAAGCAACAGGTAGAGTGAAGCAACACTGGCGAGTGATGAAGCAACAGGTAGAGTGAAGCAACACTGGGTAGTGATGAAGCAACAGGTAGAGTGAAGCAACACTGGGTAGTGATGAAGCAACAGGTAGAGTGAAGCAACACTGGCGAATGATGAAGGAACAGGTAGAGTGAAGCAACACTGGGTAGTGATGAAGCAACAGGTAGAGTGAAGCAACACTGGGTAGTGATGAAGCAACAGGTAGAGTGAAGCAACACTGGCGAATGATGAAGCAACAGGTAGAGTGAAGCAACACTGGGTAGTGATGAAGCAACAGGTAGAGTGAAGCAACACTGGCGAGTGATGAAGCAACAGGTAGAGTGAAGCAACACTGGGTAGTGATGAAGCAACAGGTAGAGTGAAGCAACACTGGCGAGTGATGAAGCAACAGGTAGAGTGAAGCAACACTGGTTAGTGATGAAGCAACAGGTAGAGTGAAACAACACTGGCGAGTGATGAAGCAACAGGTAGAGTGAAGCAACACTGGCGAGTGATGAAGCAACAGGTAGAGTGAAGCAACACTGGCGAATGATGAAGCAACAGGTAGAGTGAAGCAACACTGGCGAGTGATGAAGCAACAGGTAGAGTGAAGCAACACTGGGTAGTGATGAAGCAACAGGTAGAGTGAAGCAACACTGGCGAGTGATGACGCAACAGGTAGAGTGAAGCAACACTGGGTAGTGATGAAGCAACAGGTAGAGTGAAGCAACACTGGGTAGTGATGAAGCAACAGGTAGAGTGAAGCAACACTGGCGAGTGATGAAGCAACAGGTAGAGTGAAGCAACACTGGGTAGTGATGAAGCAACAGGTAGAGTGAAGCAACACTGGCGAGTGATGAAGCAACAGGTAGAGTGAAGCAACACTGGGTAGTGATGAAGCAACAGGTAGAGTGAAGCAACACTGGCGAATGATGAAGCAACAGGTAGAGTGAAGCAACACTGGGTAGTGATGAAGCAACAGGTAGAGTGAATCAACACTGGCGAGTGATGAAGCAACAGGTAGAGTGAAGCAACACTGGTGAGTGATGAAGCAACAGGTAGAGTGAAGCAACACTGGGTAGTGATGAAGCACCAGGTACTGAGTGAAGCAACACTGGGTAGTGAAGCACCAGGTACTGAGTGAAGCAACACTGGGTAGTGAAGCACCAGGTACTGAGTGAAGCAACACTGGGTAGTGAAGCACCAGGTGCTGAGTGAAGCAACACTGGGTAGTGAAGCACCAGGTGCTGAGTGAAGCAACACTGGGTAGTGAAGCACCAGGTGCTGAGTGAAGCAACACTGGGTAGTGAAGCACCAGGTACTGAGTGAAGCAACACTGGGTAGTGAAGCACCAGGTGCTGAGTGAAGCAACACTGGGTAGTGAAGCACCAGGTACTGAGTGAAGCAACACTGGGTAGTGAAGCACCAGGTGCTGAGTGAAGCAACACTGGGTAGTGAAGCACCAGGTACTGAGTGAAGCAACACTGGGTAGTGAAGCACCAGGTGCTGAATGAAGCAACACTGGGCAGTGATGAAGCAACACCTAAGAGTATCTTCATTTTGAAAACCAGGTGTTGCACATATCTTAAATTCATCGTCTCTCTATTAAGGAATTTGAGACAGTAAATAAACATTAAAAAATATTTATTAGAAAACGTTTCGGCCAATATATACTATCTTTTGAACCTTTGTATGTTAGAAGTGATCAAGGTCTCAGGACCTAAACGCTTTCTAATACGTCCAACCGTTTGCTTACGTGTTTTTCTAAACCAAACTGTCGATATCTGCTGCCAAGGTTCACACCATACCACCCTGCTCGCTCCATGTGGTGTCTGTTGTTCTGGAGTGGAGGCCACAGTCAATGGCACTCATCGGTAGCTTGTCTTAGACCAGTTACTGATGAGTGTAACACAAGTAATGGTGTGTTCACCTTTGTTATTGTTAACCTGCTCTCTGTTGGCTCTAGTAATTCATTTATGAAAATAGCAGGAAATTGTTAGTCATCAACCTTTCATCTTCTGTACTCGTCTTACATAATATGTACTCACCTTACATTATCTGGACCTACCTCACAGCGTATGTACTCACCTCACAACATATATGTATTCACCTTACAATATTTGAACTCAGTTTACAACATTTGTATTCGCCTCACATCACTGGCATTTGTATGCATCTTACATTATTTCCTTTTACCTATCTCTTGTTTCTTTATACTTCAGTTGCTTCTAAAGAAGGTTGAGTGAACACACACATTCGCCTCAATCTTATGTTCCTCATTTTCCGCCTTGGCTGATAATTCATCTTCCTATATGTCGTGTCATCTCTGTGTAGGTGGTCAGCAGCTGTCCAGGGAGGTACTGCATTTCTCTCATGCGAGTGTGAACGGGAAACCTGGTAAACGTTTTGCACTCTAGCCAGAATGCGAAGGATGAAGGAAAAAAATATATAATTCCAACCCCTTTCACTTTCAATAGTTATCTTCTCCGAGTAAGTCGTAATAATTGTTGCTTCTGAAATGCTTCCTTTCTAATGCCCCCTCAGTTAGAATTCCTTCCCCGTAAACCATACGTGTCGTAGAAGGTGACTAAATTACCGGGAATAATGGAGAGAAGGGGTGTTTAACCCCATTCTCCTTTATTGAAAATAGAAAACGAAGGCATCTATGTGCATATACGTAATACAGTCAAAAATTTATTGTTAATAGTATCAATAAAAACTGAATGTCCTCGCACTGAATGAAAATAAAACTTGAAACGGCAAGGGCGTTTGAATGAGGGAATTAAAGAAATTAAGTCGTGTATCAGAAAGTACTAAATGAGCAGCGGCAGTGTTGAATATAAGGTAACCAGTCTCTCTTTGTGTTTTATCGAAACGTTTTCTAATAAACATACCTCATGCATACACAATATAATAAGGTGTAACTAGACTTTGCTTAATTTCATTCTGAATATTGACTTGCAGTAGCAGGCGCATGTGTTTAATGTATTTAAAAAAATAGAAGGTGCTTTGAGAATGACAGAGATCATGCTTAATCACTGTAATGTAGAGGACGAAGGTAGACCCAAGACCGATCCTAGGGAAGCACTTGAAAGAAAAATTTGGTGTATGGATCAAGTGTTTGCTATGTGTCATGTAAGCAGTACAGTGCTTATATAGAGTAAGGAAGTTGCTTTTTTTATTTATGGACGGTGTGGAGAGAGGAATGATGCGACTGATGTTGCAAATGTACGAAACAACAGATAAGATATTCTAAAATACAATGCTTTTAATGATGATAGTGAGGCTCTTAGAATATGTGGGCGAGAAGGTGAATATTTTCTAGGAAAAAGTAGGTCTTAGAGAGGAATGCATGATGTCACTGTGGTTGTATAATGTCTTTACAGATGCTGTTGTAAAAGCAGAGAACAGCAGTGTGAGAGAGAAGCATGGCCTTAAAGTTAATATCTCAAATACAGAAGGAATTGCAACAATTGGTTTTCGCCGGTGACACAACGCTCGTGGAAGTCTCAGATGAGAAGTTGCAAAAAAAGACGCAGCAGCTGGGTGTGTAAAAAACGTAAAGTTAAACGTGAAAAGAGGAAAAAAGCCTGATGAGAGTAAGAAGTATAGAGAAGGAAGAACTGAAAGTCAGACTGGAAGGAATGTGTGTTTGGAGGAAGTGAGTGCATTTATAAATTTATTAGAGGATGTGCTAACAGTTGGGCTTATGAAAGAGAAGGTGAATCAGAGATCAGACAGGAGGAAAGGTTTGAAAGCCTCAGGAAAGACAGGAATTTGTCAGTGGATGCCCAAAAAAAAGGAGAATGTATGAAAATATTAAGAATGACCACACTGGAGAATGTTGTGACGAGAAGAGGATAGAAGCAGTGGTGATACTGAGTTTGAGGTTAATGCATGATGCAAATATTATGTAAATGAAGAGTGAAGAAATTAGAAAACTGTGTGGTGGGATAAATGAATTATAATTAATAAACGAAATAAGTGCCGTTGAGATAATTTGTTCATTTAGATTAGACAGGGCAAGACAGATTGATCGAAAGGGTGTATAAATCTGCGATGGATGGAGGGTGGTGTAGGGAACATCTTAGAAAAGGTTGAATTGAGAGAGTAAAGGATGTTTTAAGAGGTAGGACTTACAACATGAAGTAAGCATGTGTGAGAGTGTCAAATAATTTTTGGGGGGTCTTGACATACTGCTGGAGAGCAATGCAGTCTCGATAAAGGAATTCTGGGTAACTGGTTAACAGGAGCTGAGTGTTGGTGGTGACAAGTACAGTGCCTGCCCTGTGAAGCATGTAGTGGTGATGCTGCAGTTGGGTCGGTCACTAGATCTTATGTGCACCTCTGAAATGACAGCTGGGGAGTGAGTAATGGTGAATGTGCTTTTTTTTCTTTGGGTCATTCTCCCTCAGTGGGAAATATTCGATGAAAATTTACATATTAATTAGGGGAAAAAAGAGAAAGAAGGAAAAAAGAAAAATGAAGGAAGTTGAGTAAAAAAGTAGAGAGAAGAAACCATATCAGATAAACAAGAACTAAAACAATTAAAAAAAAAAGAACTAATGAAGATTCGAAAAAAAATAAAAGAACAAAAGAAGACGAAGAAGAAAATGAAAGGAAGAACAAGCAACAGCAGAAAAAAAAAGAGGCAAAATATAGACCAACAGATTATAAAACTCCAGTGTCCACCATTAATCACCCTCGTGAAACTTGAATATGAGTGTCCGCAGCCAGAGTGGACAAATTAATAATAAAAAAAAAAGGTGGACTGTATCAGGAGTGAAGCACTTCAGTGGGACTATAAACCAGGTAGTGAAGACAGGCCAACCTTCCCTTTCTATACTCAGGGTTACCAGGTATAATGCCCGACCATCCGCTCTCCCCGCTAACCGCCCACCTTCCTGCCGCCTTCTCTTGAACCATTAACCGTTAGTTCTCTCACAAACCGTTGACACTCCCACAAACCGTCCACCCTCCCACAGACCATTTACCATCCCACAAATCATCTACCCACAAACCGTGAGCCCTCCTACCAATAATTGAATTTGCCAAAAGAAAGATGAGGCTACCCGCACACAATTATTTTGTAAACTGATGCTGACTCGGAAGAATTCTGGATTCATGACTGCAAGGACGTAAGTTCAGAAACGGAGGTTTAGTGATTGCAAGGACGGACGTTTAGTGATTGCAAGGACGGAGGCTCAGAAATTACAAGGACAGAAATTTAGTGATTGCTAGGACGGAAGTTCAGAGATTGCAAGAACGGAGGATTAGTGATTGCAAGGACGGAGGCTTAGAAATTACAAGAACAGAGGTTCAGCTCCCGGTATACCTGTCACACACTACCTGCCTTTCGTTCCTGTTTGCATGGCTAAACACTCAGACTTGAAGCAAATATTTGCATCTCGTGATTACCCGTTGTCCTACCAGCGACATTTATACCAATAATTTCGCTTGCCGTTCATATGAACTCGGAGGCCTGTATTCTAAAGCCTTCATCATGAAGCCTACATTCTGAGGGATACATTCTGAAGCCTACATCCTGTTACCTAAAATTCTGAGACCCACATTCTGAAGCCTACATTCTAAAGCCTATATCATGAGACCTAAAATTCTGAGACCCACATTCTGAAGCCTACATTCTGGTGTTTACATTGTGAATTTTACATTCCAAGGCTATATTCCCATAAAAGATCACCGACATACTACCACAATATGAACTGACCTCACAAACTGGTTTATAATTGTTTAACTTGATTATTGTTTGTGAGTTAAACATATCTTACCTCGTAAATAAAAGCAGGGCGTGGCCAAGGAGACCTGTATTGAAGACCAGTCAAGTTGACCTGGGACGGGTTTCAGGACTGGAGAATAGGTCGTCCCGGGGCCTGGCTGGGTCAGGTCGCTAGCAAACAAAATTAAAGAAAAAGGGAAAAATCGGGCGCCGCCACCAGGGTATATAAGGCGGGTGATCCCGGGAAGAATCATCAGTGGTACTCCAGTCCTCAGCGTGTACAATAGTCATTGCAACTCACACAAGACAATATGAAGGTAAGTCCTAACCGTGGTACATGAGGATTTATATACACAGAGAAGTCTATTTCTTTAATGAATATATGCTAAGAGTTTAATCCCTATTTTAAGGATTTTGTGCAGCTTACATGACCCCCATGTAGTCATGTTTTCAACCCCAGCCATAGTATATGTTATTCCCTTCCTCCTTACTGTTTTTTATCTTGGCTCTATGAACAGCCTAAGTATGAAATGTCGACATCTATCGAGAAAATTATATTTTACAAAAAAAAGGGGACAAGTCATTGCAAGGAAATACACACTAAAAGGGATACATTTCCCAGTGTTGTATGCCATACTTTATTATAATCAAAACTAAGCACTAAACCCACAAGGGTCATACAGCATGTTGTACGTTAAGTTATTTTAATCCTATACAGCATGTTGTACGTTAAGTTATTTTAATCCTATACAGCATGTTGTACGTTAAGTTATTTTAATCCTATACAGCATGTTGTACGTTAAGTTATTTTAATCCTATACAGCATGTTGTACGTTAAGTTATTTTAATCCTATACAGCATGTTGTACGTTAAGTTATTTTAATCCTATACAGCATGTTGTACGTTAAGTTATTTTAATCCTATCTAAAGAATTTAATAACCCTTGTCGGGTAGTGACGGGTGACATGGAGCCTTGATCCTTGGAGTAGTCGATAGGCTATGCATCCAATTAACCAACCAGCTGGGCATGGATTCCTCGGTGTCTTAGACAGTAGGCGGTGAAAGCTCTCTCTTACTGTGAGGTACAGTGACCTGGAAGGCACTGTTAATGACATTCCGTTTTTTCTCAGGGTTTTAAAACCTTGTTAACTCTTAGAAACACTCGAAAATGTCAGATTTTTTTTTAAACTGGTTTGGTGTCAGAAATTAATATCTTACTCACGGGAAGTGATAAACTAGTAGGACATACAGCCACTGGGGAATGGGATGTAATCCCAGTGTAGCTGTATCTTCCACTTGTGAGATACATCAATGAGGCTGTAGCTTCCACTATAATACATCAGTGTGACTAGTTTCCACTGTACAATACATCACTGTAACTGTGGAAAATTGCATTTACTTGGATGTATAATTATATACATAACAGTAAATGAACAATGATAACTATTATTTATCAGTTAGACAAGTAGGAATTTGGGACACTTAGGTCGCAAAAAATGTCCCCCTTCGATACCTACCACTGTCATATCCACAAGTTGCTCTGGACCTATTAATTAAATGAAATATACATATACCAGGAATGCTGGTAAATACATAAATTTGTGGACTGTATATTAAAAATAATAAATGGTTATATATATACACAATTACATAGCAGAAGGAAAATATATCTTAATATCACTCACCAATTTGACTGGAGATTAATGTGTCATGTACAGGACTCCCCCCCCTTTTGCTTACATTTATGAAAATTTTACTGGCCAGAAATTAAACATAAATTAGACAACTTATCTGAGGTTCCTGGAGTTGTCCTGTCCTGTCGCCTGATATCTCAAGTTATGCAGGAATGCACATCCAACAATTTCGCCTCCTATTTGAGAGATGTCAGCCCAATTTTAACCTCTAGAGCACGAAAATTCCTTCCCATTACACTAACGTTGTACCCAATTCAAAAACCAAAATGGCGACTGACCTCCCCAGCCGCAGGTTTCCCATTTTCGATAACATACTTCTTTTAAAAATACAATATAGGGCATCTATTTACCTATAAATTACCGTATTTCCGGAAAATATATACAGTATTTTCCACAGTAACTGTATCTTCCACTTGTACATGATTATTTTCATGGAGAAGCGCTAAACACGTAGAAGTTATTGTGTGTGTGAGGCATGGTAGGTAATTGTTTAATCCGAGGAAGGGGAGTGTTCCAATTACTTGGTTGAAGAACCTTCCAGCAGCGTCAAGGCTAGCTAAGGGCTTCCTGTACCCCTAAAGGGTGCAGGAGGCCTAGTCGATCATTTTCTTGTATTACTAACATGCAGGTGTTGTGTTACAGGTGTTCGTGCTGCTGTGTTTGGTGGGTGTAGCTCTCTCTGCGCCACAACAGTTCAGTAACAAACTTGAGAATCCTGAGGTAAGTCCCTGTTTGTGTGTGTGTGTATATGTGTTAGTTACCAGTGTCAGAGGCACTTGGCATGTTGTGAATGTGTATATGTCTCTGTGATTACTTATTTGTAGTTACAAGCAGAGTCGTGCTCGTGGTGTCTCATCTTCAGTAATTTTTCTCATATTTTGTTTAAAGTTCCCATGATTACAGCTTTTACTATCTTCCCATAATTCATTCCGTCGTTATACCATTCCATTTGCTCCACTTTTCCATTAATTTACAACTGTGGCTTCTTATCCCCATTACAACTACTAATAAATCTTCACCTACTCTTTCTTGTCCTTTTATGACCTTATATGTGGTTGTCTCCCCTCTCCTCGTATCAACCAACTCATTTTTCTTTAACTCTGGCAACTATTTCCTAACTATTCTTTGTTAAGGTGTGGGCACCACAGCCGCTGCATATTCAAATTTTGATCTAACATGTTACAAACAACCTTTCTAACATTTCTCTGTCTATATATTTGAAAACCATGTTTTTATACTTTGCCAGCGTAGCATGCGAGTCGCCTATTTCGCTGCCTTCCATTGTTATTACCTGGTATTTATCTTCATTACCTTCCATTATCTATCTATCATTCCATTTTCTCACAGGACACCCCCGAACCATACGAATTCAGCCTGAACGTGGCGGACGATGAGTTCACAAACTACCAGTCCCGGCAGGAGAGTCAGGACGCCAACGGAGTGGTACAGGGAGTGTACTCCTTCATAGCTCCCAACGGCATCAGATACACAACCTCCTACACTGCTGACCCAGTCAATGGTTTCCAGGTATGTGTGACCCCAGAACTTCACCTTCCACACAACACGGCTACTCGCTATGAAGTTGTCTGACAAGTGCATCATTAATGATGGTACACATATACCAAGCTGATGAATAAGAGATTTGCAACGCTTGAATGTTTATTAATGTAAAAATACCCAAATGTTGCACATGTGTCTTACTCATTTAGCCACTCGCTAATATATAACCCACAATACATAATCCACTATAATTCACAGTATGTAACATATTATAGTGTAGTGCACATTTCAGAGTATGTTCCACACTATTCATGCGGTTAGGTGTTTGTTTTTGGTGTAATAATAATAATAATAATAATAATAATAATAATAATAATAATAATAATAATAATGATGATAACATTACAGGCCAACACCGTAGAGGAACAGACCAACATTGAGATCAAGATCCCTGTGCACCCCCCACAGCCTCAGGGACGCTCCTAGACGGTCACCACACAACCCTGGCTGCCACAACCACTATCAACCACAACACTACTGACCTTCACAACCACCACCATGGAACTCAACAGCTCCTGATGTCTCTTACTGCCTCTCCTCATACTTCTTTTGTTATCTTACGTGGCGATGGTCCTTGTGTGGAAGTAGTTTGGAAGACAACTTACGAGCTACGCACTAAGAAAATAAGAATGAAGGAATACTGCAGTAGGTCTTCTGGCCTATGCTAGGCAAGTCCATCTCAGATGCTACAGTGCACTCCACCATCCACTATGTCACATTTGTTTTTTAGTGATTTCTCTTATATATTTCCTAATTCCTTGAAGGAGATTAAAACAGTTATCGTCAGATATTGGAAAGCAGTTTAGGTCAGTTTGAAGAAGGAAAAATCACCAGTCCTATTCAATCTTACCTGATGTAAATATTGTATATAATTCATGACGTCATGAATAGGTAATTATTCCATAATCTCCGAATATTTGCATGATTTTGGGAAGGACTGGTTTTGTTTGAAAACTCAATTATTCCTAACGTTATATACATCTAAGTCATACCATGTTACATAGTCATTTAATCTACAATATACTCAAAGTTTAGAATTTCTTATCTCTTTTTTTTATATACTATGTCAACAACTTCAAACTTATTTCTCAACTCTAGATCTGCATGTTATAACTTATACTGTCGTATCCTATCTGCCTGTTGAAAGTAGTGTGCTAATTTTCCCTCTGTATGTAGCCGTCTTCCTTGCTCAGCATGCTCTATGCACATGATGCATGCAAGAGCATGTGTGTGACGAAGATCTGTGTATATGTGTGTATGTTTGTGTGAGCCTGTGGAAGGCTGGGTTGTGACAGTGTTATACCCATGTTCCTCACTCCCACCAGTCACTTGTGTTGTAGTCAGCTTCTCTCAGCTTACTGCTCGCCTTGTGAGTTAGTACAAATAAAATTTGGCTTGCTATCATACTCCTGGTTTATTACTCATGTGGCGGTTTATGGAATTTAAGTCTATCGATTACACGAGGGTCATTAAAGCTACTCGTCAACTGTTCACTACCAGTCAAGAACGCGTCAGTCCCTGAAACTGAAACTAAAGTAAACTGTGTATACTCAGATACACACTTCTCGGTGTATATATTATTAGAACTCTGATGGTAATAATTATATCCGAAATTCTTAAAGGAGCGGACCGGTAAACCAGCGGAAGGCCTCGGTCAGGTGACTAAAAGCTCCAGCTACTGGTCAGGAAGCATTGTCCTGTTTCCTCACGAGCCTTACCTAACCTAACTTCTCGGTGTACATATTCTTCAAGCAAACTAAAAAGAAATAATGGTAATCATATATCAACAAACACAATATGATAAATATACATAATAATGTCAAAACGATGGTGTTGATTATAAAAAAAAAATATAGCACCATGAATTACTAAACGTTCTGACAAAGCAATTTACATAAATCATTTACAGTTACTGAACAAAGTGAAAAATATGATTAAAGACAGTTATATAATCTAAAATGGAATATTGTTGTATAATAATCAAATACATCACGAGTGGGGATCGAACTCAAGACCGGGGAGTTTTAAAGCCATGGGTTCGATGCCTCACCAGTAATGTTTCGACTGCGATTGTGCTATTACCACTGCCTGAGTACACTTTACCCATTTTAACAATAATGGCAACGTTTCGCTCCCCAGGAACTTTATCAAGCTTAACAAAGCTCCTGAGAGCGAAACGTTGCCACAATGAAATGTCACATTAGTGGCATCTGTCTATTTACCTAACAGCCCATTTTAATGAAGGCAGAACTAAAGACGAGGAGAATGTACAGAGAATTTTAGCTGTTACTTAAACACCTAAATTATTGGGAATATATAAACCGTATCAATTGTCTTCTCCCTGAAATGCCGGCAAGAGTGATGGACTGGTTCCAAATCCTCAGAACCTGTTTTCCAGTGGGAGCCACTATCATACGAACTGCCTATCCTGCATGCCTGAAATTTCTTGGTAATTTAAATATTTGTATGGAGATTTCCCGCACCTAGAAGACAAACTTATGACGACGTTTCGGTCCGACTTGGAGCATTTAGTTACACGGTCAGACCGAAACATTGTCACAAGTTTGTCTTCTACGTGTGGTTACTGTGTATTGTTCCAGCAACAGTATTTTGACTTATTCTTTAAATGTTCGTTATTCTTGGCTATGTTATGTTAACATGTACAGACCTATACTTTTACATTATTACCCATTTACATATATATATATATATATATAATGTCGTGCCGAATATGTAAAACTGGTCAATTAGCAAGAACTCATTTAAAATTAAGTCCTTTCTAAAATTTTCTCTTATACGTTTAAAGATATATTTTTTTCATTAATGTCAATGTAAAAAATTTTAATTTTGCTCCAAAAGAATCTAACCTTATTATAACAAGAACAATTTATTTTAGCCTAACCCAACTAAATATATTTTAGATTTGTTTACAATAATTTAATACTAAACAAACACAGTGGAATATATTTTTTTCGTTAGGTTCAGAATGATTTTGGCGAAATTATTGCATACACAAATTTTCACTTGTCCTATATGGCAAGATGAGTGGTGCTATTTAAGCCAAGATCGCAAGTTCTGCCTATTCGGCACGACATATATATATATATATATATATATATATATATATATATATATATATATATATATATATATATATATATATATATATATATATATATATATATATATAAAGGTGGCTTAAGTTCAGAAGTGCAGATCATACATCGAAATTTCGAGTATCTTTTCATGCTCATAGTAAAAAAAACAATGCTGAAGACGGGTTGGAAGAAAGTACGAGGCATATTAGATGATACAAAATATCCCAAAGGAAAATCAGGGAGGCATCTGCTAAATTGAGAGGTAAGCAATACATAATTTTCCTAAATATAGAACATATCAATTAATAATACAATAACTGCGTATTAAAATGTGATGCTATTTGACCCTTTTGAGAAATTTCGAATGAGGGATTGTAGAACAGCGGCAGATGAACGCGGAAGAGAAACGCCATAATGAATTTAATGCGTGAACACTGGACTGAATTGCGCAATGTAATGAGGTATTCTAGAAGGTCAGTTGGTGTATATCGGCCTCAATTAGTAATTTAGAAATTGCTGACACGTTCCTGCTGAAGAATTGGGATAAAGTGTGGAAAACCCTTACAATTCAGCATCAAGGAGGGAAAAAATAGAGGACTCCAATCCTTCCCAGCAACACACCTTAGCTAAGTGATGCTTACCCATAATGTACAGTAGTTATTGTGTTGGCCTTCGTAAATTCTAGCTGTTAGGGTAATGTTAGTATGTGTTCCATCAGCATTGTCTTCCTGTGACAAATGGTAAGTTAATGTGTATAAAATTTATTGTTCTAATGATAAGATTAGGAGAAAAACCTTCCATAGTCTCTGTAAAAATATTCAAATTAACCATTTCTAACAGTCAGGTCCTTAAATCATATACAGTCCATATTATTTCATAATTTACCATTATTGGTATTAATGTTTAATATTGTAATTATTAATTTAATGTTAGGTCTAGCTTTTTTGTGAGTGGTAGGGAGTGGGCATCGAGGGAGTGACAGTTCAGCGACCTACTGTGACTAAGTCCCACTTAACTCACCCAAATTACTTGCAGGAAATAATTCAGGTAATACCCTGTAAACCTCCTGCAGGTAATTCCCCACACGAGAAGTTCCTGAGGACTGTCAACATGGTTTTAATATAAGCGAAATGAATGTGCTTCATTGGTTGTGCTATCGAGCAAAGTTATTCCTCCATAAACCCAGCGCCTATAACCATGATTTTTAAAGGGGTGGACCTGGTAAGCCAGTGGAAGCAGGGCCGGATTAAGAAGTCTCCGGGCCCTAGGCTATTCAGATTGACGGGGCCCCTTTGAGTTACGGGTAAGCGAAGCGACCCCTTCCAGCTTGGGGGTGGGGGGGAGGGGGGTCGGTAGCCTGTTTAAGGTCTAATTAAATACATTCTGGCTATTTAGATTAAATTTAATAGGGAAAGTACATCAAGACAACCAAAACCATTTACCAACAGCCATTATAACTATCTTGTTAAATCATGCATTTTAAAGAGAATAAACTCAAGACAGCATAGTATTACTAGATAACGTGTAATTACTACAGAAAATTGGAGAGGAATCTCCCATACTCACCCATTAGCGGGAAAACACAGCTGTTCTGATGTAAACAAAGGCGTGTGGAAAAAGACACTTATGTACAGTTCAGGACATTTATTAAAGGAAACGTTTCGCCACGAGTGGCTTCTTCAGTCCTAATACAGAGAAAACTAAGAAAACACACATATATATAGTGGTGGGAGTCAGGTGAGGAGAAGCGTGGGTAGAGGTGGTAGTAGTAGTAGTAGTAGTAATGGAACTAAGGAGGTGAGGTTAGAGAGGGACCTGCTGGCATCAAGTAACACCAGTTCCCAGGATGGGTAATATCCTCTTGCTTAGTAATTTTGAAATACTGTAACTACCGGATTTTTGCTTTATAGTGTTACTGACAGAAATTAGTGCAGCTTCAATGCATTTTCTCCGTCTTAAGTCGTCTTCTTTAATAACTAGTTTAGCTTCATTGAATTTCATGAGGTGTCCAACATCGTCTCTATGTTGAACACATGCGTTTTTGCGGTCATCATTTCTGCAAGCATTTTTGTGTTCTGCTATCCTAATGTCCAGAGTTCTGGCTGTTTCCCCTACATATACTTTGTCACACCCCCCACATGGTATAGTGTAGATTCCTGCACTTGTGCCAGAATCATGCTTGGGTTTTTGTATCAGGTTCCTAATAGTAGTTGAAGAGCTGGTAGATATTTTAGCCAGTTTTCTGTCAAACATTTTTGAAACATTAGTGGCAACGTTGCTGACCGGTAAAACGATGTAACTTGGAGGCTTTTCTTCAATTTGATAGGTGTTGGTCTTGCTGAGGATACGTGTTGCACGTTTCCTGCAGTCACGTATGAAGTGTAGGGGAAAGTGTAGTGAACTAAAAGAGTTGGTGATGTATGTACATTCTTCTTCGAGGAACTGCGGACTGGAAATTCTGTAGGCTCTCAGAAAGAAGCCAATAACTACCCCTCTTTTAGTTCTTGTGTCATGGTGAGAGAAGAAATGTAGAAGATCATTCTTGTAGGTAGGCTTCCGGTAGACTTTAAAAGAAAGTTTCCTTTCCCCTGTGCGTAAGAGAACGTCGAGAAAAGGTAACTGGTTGTCCTTCTCCTCCTCTAGAGTAAATTTAATAGTAGGTTCCAGAGTGTTGATGGTGTTGAGGATGCCCTGTACGTCAAGATTTTTGGGTACAATGACCAAAATATCATCTACGTACCGCATCCAAGTAACTGAACGAGGGATGTTATTGAGGATCCTTCTTGATTCCAGGTCCTCCATATATAAATTGGCAAGAACTGCACTAAGGGGGGATCCCATGGCTAGTCCGAAGAGTTGTTTATACTTCTTGTCCTCAACCTAAAACAGTTATAACGAACACAAAGTTCGACAAGGCTCACAAAATCTTGGCGGGGTACAGGTAACTCTGTATCATCTTTAATCACCCTGCGAAGAAGATCAATGGCTTGATCAACTGGGACATTGGTGAATAAGGCAGTCACGTCAAAACTTGCAAGCTTCTTATCACTCATGTCGAGATCCCTGATACGGTTAAGGAGGTCACCCGAATGCTTTAGATGAGCCTGACTGATTGTACCCAGGAGCTTTGACAAATATTTCGCCAAAACTCCTGCTAGACTGTGAGGGGCGCTGCCGATACCAGATGTAATGGGTCTCATAGGCACATTTGGTTTGTGGGTCTTTGGCAAACCATAAAGTCTAGCTGATTTGGGGTTGGTAGGGATGAGGCGCAAGAGCTTTTTACCTTCTTCTGATTTCCTGAGTATACTGCGGGTCTTACTGAGAAAAGAATCTGTTTCTTTCCTCCATGCATGTTCGGGGATGGAAACGCATGTGTTGGCGTCGTTCAATAAATCTTGCATCTTACTAACGTACTCTGTACTGTTGAGGATGACCACTCCTCCTCCTTTGTCCGCTGTGGTGATGAGAATATCATTATTGGTAGCTAAGTAACACTATAAAGCAAAAATCCGGTAGTTACAGTATTTCAAAATTACTAAGCAAGAGGATATTACCCATCCTGGGAACTGGTGTTACTTGATGCCAGCAGGTCCCTCTCTAACCTCACCTCCTTAGTTCTATTACTACTACTACTACTACTACCACCTCTACCCACGCTTCTCCTCACCTGACTCCCACCACTATATATATGTGTGTTTTCTTAGTTTTCTCTGTATTAGGACTGAAGAAGCCACTCGTGGCAAAACGTTTCCTTTATAAATGTCCTGAACTGTACATAAGTGTCTTTTTCCACATCTTGTCGGTATCACCATACCATTTCCTCAAACAAAGGCGTGTTGAGTGTTGCCATCTATGGTTAGGTTTATTTATTTTTATTTTATTTTATTTCATTATTTTTGTTTTGATTAATTTTTAAAAATCAATTTTACTCTCCAAACACTTGAACTTTTTAGGTAGGGACCCCTTTGCAGCATCATGTGCGCAGTCTTGGATGAGCCCCTGAACCCCTTGGACCGCAGGGCCCCCAAATGCGCGGGGACCTAGGCAAATGCCTAGTTTGCCTATGCGTTAATCCGGGCCTAAGTGGAAGGCCTCGGTCAAATAACCAAAAGCTCCAGCTGTGGGTCAGGGTCATATGGCCCACAAACCTTACCTAACCTAACCTCTATACTTCATTACATACAAAACACATAGCATAGTACGGAATAAGTTTGTTATGCAGCTGAATATCAACACTAAAGAGTTGAAGCCAATCAGTAAAAGTCAGTCAGAAGTCATCGCCTGAAAACTGGTAAACAGGCACCTACATAACCCTAATCGAATCCGAACCTTCCGCTAAGATACGCCAACTTTGATAGTTTGATGCCAAGCAGCAGATGCGTTCTCAAGTTCTCTCTCAGAAACCAATATTCCAAAATACTCAAGACTAAGTTTAAAGCTGCTCACTTGTGTTCAAGTTATCGTCGTTGAGACTTGAAAACTGGAAAGATGTGGCATTCAAAAAATATCGCCTGAAAATCAGTTTGTTAATTTTCTCAATTTTAATAAACTTGACATATATACAGTTTTGAATCAACCCAAATTTTTTATCTAAACAAGAAACACGAGATTTAATTAATATCTTCAAGCTGATCGAAGATAAAGTCTCCACTTGTTGCACGGAAACCAGTTTAATAAAACTGGCAAATTAAAGCCTGCACAGCCTGAGAGCAATAATAAACTTGCTTTCGATGCAGCTTATAATCAGTGCAAAGGTTCCTGGTATGCTTTCAGAAAAAAATACGTTCCAGAGCTTAAAGTTTGAAGCCCGGTGGCCTGGTGGCTAAAGCTCCCGCTTCACATACGGAGGGCCCGGGTTCGATTCCCGGCGGGTGGAAACATTTCGACACGTTTCCTTACACCTGTTGTCCTGTTCACCTAGCAGCAAATAGGTACCTGGGTGTTAGTCGACTGGTGTGGGTCGCATCCTGGGGGACAAGATTAAGGACCCCAATGGAAATAAGTTAGACAGTCCTCGATGACGCGCACTGACTTTCTTGGGTTATCCTGGGTGGCTAACCCTCCGGGGTTAAAAATCCGAACGAAATCTTATCTTATCTTATGACCCTACTAGGTTTAGCGCTTTGTTTTGATTATAATAATGAAACAGATCATAACTACTATAATAATCACGCATACTATAATGATCCTAAACTTCGAATATTGTAACTACTGCTAGAAGACTAGGATTAACCTATAGAAAATATCTTTCAAATTACACTCCTTGCTGCCAGGGAGTGTATTAAAGCTTAGGTAAACAGACTGGGAAGCATTTGTCAATGGTCTGTGTACACACCCTATTTAGCCGGGCGTGGAATGATGTAAACAAAACTAAGTAACAGTGGTGGAATGACAGTCTACCCATTACCACCACAGTTGAAACATAAGGCCATACATGACGCCAGGTTATTATAATCAAAAAGAAGACATGTAGCCAGAGATAGACTAGGTTAGTAAGTAAGTAAGTTTATTCAGGTATACACAAATACAGTTACATAGAATTATCATATGTGTAGAGAACCTAGGATAACCCAAAAAAGTCAGACAGAGTGACTTATTTCCATTGGGGTCGTTTTATGTTTAGCAAGGAGGATGACTGCAACCTGTCACTAACTTTGAACTCGTGCTATACTAAAGGCAGATCCGTTTTTCCTGAGGATATTATTATAGTACATTTAAATTGCTCTCGAGTACCAGGAAATCCTTTACTTGAATTATACAACATGAGCCATGTGACTGGGGGAGATCTCTAAATCATGGACCAATAGTGTCATCATTCCATTCCAAAACCCAGTCAACACAATGCATTTCTCCCAATATCTCATACAAGCTGTTTGCGTAATGTGAGAAATAAATTACCTATATGAACCTCCTTACTGCATTCATAAAAATAATTTGATTAGAAGGCAACCGAGTAGAACTACGTACATTTTGTTGCACCTCTGAGGTATGTGGGAATATTTTGAGACACTCTAGGTCACAAGGAAATTGTCTCCCTCTGACACCCACAACCCTCACACTCTAACACAATACCGGGACCTAAAAAAAATTATATTACATTTAAACATCATATAACCAATAATTATGGTACTAATATTTACATTTAAAGTGGACTGTATCATTAGGGTTGGTCTTGCGGAAGGAGGGGAGGATACACATTATTATTATTATAACCATGGGGGAGTGCTAAACCCGTAGGATTATACAGTGCATATGGGGGGAATGGAAGGTATTCAGGCTCAATTCAGAGAACCGGAGCATAGATCCAATTCCCTAGATCAAGAGCCCCTCACCAGCTTCAAGGAACCTCCCTCGAAGGGAGGGGGATACACAGATATATACAACAAGGGAAAAATAATTAAATGGTTATTACCAACACTTACCAAATTTTCTCTGGAGGTCGCCGAATGCCGCTGGATCACCCACAACAACTGTCTTACTATGAAAAAACTAAACTGGCCAGATAGTTCAACAAAAACAGAAAGTTTACTTAGCTGTGGGTGATGATGACTTTATTTCCCTGTTCACAATCCAATTCTCGAAGTCCTACCAAGTTAATGCAGTTACACCTTTAGCAGGACGGTATTTCCGATTTGCCTTGCTCTTATTTGGGAGGTTTGATCCCCATTAAACCTCCAGAAACGCAGAAGATTCACGCCAAATTAACATGCGGTCACACCTCAATCTTTCACCATTTATCCACTATAGTTTATTTATTTATTTATTAATTTGAACATGATACAGAGAAGTACAAAGGAATACAGTTATTAAAGTGCAACATGCCAAAGCCCCTTGTATGCAGAGCATTATGGGCAGGCTTAAAATTAACTTAAGATTAACTAAGCAATGATATATTCAGTGGCAAAAACATTATTGCAAACAGATAACAATTTAGCACAAATGAGTATTACAAAGACAGGTCATATGGTCATTCACTGTGTTGCTGAGCATTCAATAGAATGGAGTATTCTGTTAGGTAATGTAATTAAAAAAATAACAGAGTTTGATTGGGTCACAGGTTAGACATTTATGAGATACAATAATGAGAAACATTTATGAGATACAATTTATGTGATACAATTATTCAGTATTTATTTAGTTGTGGGTGAGTAAGTGATTTTTGAGAAGAGACTTGAATTTATAAATAGACAGTGTTTCTTTTATATTCACAAGTAATGAATTCCAGATTTTAGGGCCTTTTATGTGCATTGAGTTTTTGCGTAGCGTGAGGTGGACACGAGGAACTTCAAAGAGTGATCTGTGCCTTGTGTTATGGTCATGTGTTCTGTTGAGGTTGGTAAGGAGACGTTTGAAGGGAGGGTTTATATCAGAGTTGTGTTCTATGTATGTAGTAGGTGCAGTAATAAGTATGGATGTTTTGTATGGTGAGTAGGTTTAGAGTTTTGAATATTGGTGGAGTATGCTGCCTGTAGTGGGAATTTGTTATCATTCTGACTGCAGCCTTTTGTTGGGTAATTAATGGTCTGAGATGGTTTATTGTTGTTGAGCCCCATGCACAAATTCCATAGGTGATATAGGGGTAAATAAGTGAGTGATACAGGGCCAGGAGGGCTGACTGTGGAACATAGTACCGTATCTTCGATAGTATGCCTACTGTCTTGGAAAATGTTTTGAAAATTTGTTGTATATGTGTTTGAAATTTGAGTCTATTATCAAGGTGGATTCCTAAGAATTTTCCCTCTGTGAGTTTTGTGATAGGTGATCCGTTTATCATTATGTTAAGAGAGACATCTGTAGCTCTGTTACCAAACTGAATGAAGTAGGTTTTGTCAATGTTTAGATTAAGTTTTTTAGTCTTCATACAGGTAGATATTTTCTGTAATTCGGTACTTACAGTATTGGCTAGCGTGACTGGGCTTGGGTGAGAGAAAACGTATGTAGTGTCATCTGCAAATAGTGTGGGTTTGAGTAGTTGCTATGCATTTGGTAGGTCATTTATGTATATGAGAAAGAGAAGAGGGCCTAGGACACTTCCCTGTGGGACACCAACTGTAATTGGCTGTGCGGAAGAGTTTGCCCCGTTTGTGTACACATATTGGCTTCTGTTGCTGAGGTAAGACTTTAGATAGTGGTTTCTTTACTATTTATTTCCAGTGTAGTGCATCAATGCATTATTTGTTGCTCATCTGAGGCCGTTTCACCGCAATTTGTCCTCGATGAAGCTGGATTTAATTCGGCTGGTTTTATCACCCGACTTCACTGAATCTCCATTATGGCGTCCCTCCCTCTACCCTACCCGCTCAGGCGCAGATTTTCCAAGAGTCAAATCAGCATCATTTTAATACACAATTATTATTTTATACAAAATTACACATGCTGACTTCCGGAAAATTCAAAATTTTCTAAACGTAAAGCATTTAAGACTATGGTCCTAAATCATCTCAGGAAATCGAACAATTTGTCCCCCTGGCTACATGGTTTCATGCAAAGAAGGAGCTTGCATCATTGTATAACCTCCGTTTTCACCCTGCACACTGATAGCTCCTACACTACCTTTCTTGATCTTAAATTTGCATTTGATATGTAATCACTAGCGAACTTGCCAGAATGGATGTAGGGGGATGGCTTCTCCGCTGGCCAACAGAAAGTTTGTGTTCCAGGGGCACAGAATTGTAACTAAAGACTTGCAATTAGGAACCCCACAGGGAGGTGTCCTAAATTCCATCTTATACAATATTCAGTTTAATGCTTTACTAAATGCTATGCCTAGTCAGCCAAATTATTAAATGATTAGCTTTGCTGATAATATAATGTTTCACACCACCGGATTCTACAATATCCAAATTATTATTATTATAATAACTAAGCGCTAAATATAATATCCAAAACATCTGTAACCTTGTTCGAGATTCACCAGAACCTGGGAATGATCATCTTCGATGAGGAAAAAAAAAAACGATAATTAATAGGCGTCCGTCGTGACAGGAAGGCTCCAGTACGCAGTACTTGGGTCCCACTATTTAGACTTGTTTTTACATGACTTTCGTCACCAGTACACACACAAAAAAAGCTGAGGATGCTTAAATCTATGACAGGGCTTTATCCCAGTCATGGAGCTAATGTAAAAGCTATGAAAAAGATTGGCTTAGCGCTTCTTTTTTGATTATAATAATAATAATAATATGAAAAAGATCAATTTTGCTTATATTTCATGTATTTTGCTTGCATCAAAAACACATGTAAACAACATTATAATGTTTGAATGACTGAATTCATGTTTGCAAAACAGCTCATTACGATTAAAAACCAGATCATAAACTAGTGAATGGCTCGTTATAACTGTAACTTGCGTAGGTATCAGAACACTGGACCCAAGTTCCTGGACCCATTATGTGCCTCTTAATTTTTTTGACTACCATCCACAGGATGGGTATTGGGTGCATAAGCCATTAAGCTAACTAGATACAATGTGTCACACTGATTTTGGTGGATTATCCTAGGTTAAATATATGTTGTGTACTATTTTGTAACTACATCTGTTTGCTGTCAAGACCACTAAAAATTTTTTGTTAGGTAGGCACTACAGCTAGGCTTTTAGTAGTAAAATGTTACAAGGACCCAATGAAAACAAGTCATTTGACTTTTTTGGGGATTATTCTAGGTAATTTATACACTTTACTATGTATGATAATTGCAATCACCTAAGTTAGTGTAACTGTACTTATGTGTAGTACCTAAATAAACTTGCTTAAAATAAAACTTATTTAAAGTTGAATACACAGAACGTCCGTAGTTCGATTCCCGACAAGGATGAAAACATTGGACGTGTTTCCTTACACCTGTTGTCCCGTTCACCTAGCAAGCAAGTAGGTACCTGGGTGTTAGTCGACCTGTGTGGGTCGCATCCTGAGGGACAAGATTGAGGACCCTAGTGGAAATAAGTCAGACAGTCCCTCAATCAAACACTGTCTTTCTTGGGTTATCGTGGGTGGCTAACCCTTCACACACGGAGGGCCCGGGTTCGATTCCCGGCGGGTGGAAACATTTCGACACGTTTCCTTACACCTGTTGTCCTGTTCACCTAGCAGCAAATAGGTACCTGGGTGTTAGTCGACTGGAGTTAAAATCCGAACAAAATCGTATCTTAATAGTGCGAGTAGAATGTATGAAGAACTCAAGTTCTCCCTGCTACGAGACAATTTTCTTTGACAAGTTCAAACTATCTCGTTTTCTATAAGTATAAGAATGTTATGGTAAACTTCTTAATAATAATAATATCTTCATTTCTACAAGTACATGTACAAGGTATACAGGCCTAGCTGACATTAATGACATACTATGTAGAAAGTCGCTTGTTATGTTGAGCATTTCGGGCAAATTAGGTCAGTTTTGTCCCAGGATGCGACCCACACCAATCGACTAACTCTCGGGTACCCATTTTGCTGACGGGGAACAGACAACCGGTGTAAAGATACACGCCAAATGTTTTTACCCTCGCCGGGAATCGAACCCGGACACTCACCGTGTGAAGCGAGAGCTTTAGCCAGCAGGCCACAGGGCACCGTAATAAATCTTCAACTTAGACAAAGTTTATTCTCTATAAGGATTACAATGTGAATTTACAGAATTTGGTTATTGTGTGGTTTACATGTAGTAAAATAATAATTACAGAGTGTACCACTAGAACACCTAGCATGGCTAGGCATTTCGGGCAGACTTAGTTTAATTCTTAATTTTAAAATATTACAAATTATGAGGTAAGTTGGTATTATGGCTAAGTGACTAAATACTAGTTTGTGAGTTTAGCAATGTGAATGCTTTTGTTTTGGCACAATACATAGTTTCAGTATTGGAGTATCATAGGCAGGACTAGTTAGGATTCATTATTTTAAGATTGAGATTAATATTTCTGTTTATGGTCAAATGGGTGAGTGAGCGTAAGTGTGAACCACCAGGTGGTATTCGTGTAGTTAGTTGACGGGGTGTATCAGGGAGATAAGATGTTTTCTAATGGTAGTTTCGAAGGTGATGAATGTGTCTGCAGTTCTGAGTTTTCAGGTAGGGTGTTCCAGATTTTAGGGCCTTTGACATACATTGAATTTTTGTAAAGGTTTAGTCGGACACGGGGAATGTCATAGAGATGTTTGTGTCTGGTGTTATGCCTGTGGGTTCTGTCACAACTATCAAGAAAGCGTTTTAGGACAAGGTTAATATTGGAATTTAAGGTCCTGTAGATGTAGATTGCACAGTAGTAAGTGTGGATGTACTGAACAGGGAGTAAGTTTAGATCTATGAAGAGTGGGGGGGGGGGGGTGTTGCCAGGGATGGGATTTAGTTGTGTTGCTGCAGTTGATTCCCAAGCACAAATAGCATAGGTGAGGTATGGATATATAAGTGAATGGTATAGTGTGAGAAGGGCAGTTTGCGGCTTGTAGTATCATATCTTAAAGAGGATCCCCACCGTTTTGGATACTTTTTTGCTATGTGTTGGATATGGGTGCTGAAGCTCAGGTTATTGTCGAGGTATAGGCCTAGGAATTTGCCCTCATTATGTCTGGCAATTAGAGTGTTGTCGATCTTAATGTTAAGTTGCGCAACACCTGCTCTGCTACCAAACATAATATAGTAGGTTTTGTCAGTGTTAAGCGTAAGTTTATTGGCTGTCATCCAAGTCGATATTTTGAGCAGCTCCTCGTTAACAATGGTGTTGAGGGTGGCAAGATTAGGGTGGGAGATGACATAAGTCGTGTCGTCAGCAAAGAGAATGGGTTTCAGGTGTTGGGATATGTTTGGAAGATCATTGATGTAAATGAGGAAGAGCAGGGGTCCAAGGACACTTCCCTGCGGAACTCCAGTATCAAGTGGCCGTATTGATGAGGCTGTGTCTTTAATGGTGACATACTGATACCTATTAGAAAGGTAGGATTTGAAATATGCAAGCGCATGTCCTCTTATACCATAGTGGTCAAGTTTGTGGAGTAGGATGCCGTGGTCTACTGTGTCAAAAGCTTTTCTTAGGTCAATAAAAATTCCTAGCGGATATTCCTTATTTTCCAATGCTGTGTAAAGCAGATCTAGCATTTTTATAATTGCATCATTAGTGCTTTTATTTTTCCTGAATCCAAATTGGCAGGGGTTGAGTATGTTTTGTGACGTTATAAATGAATATAGTCTGCTGTGCACGAGTTTCTCGAAGATTTTGGATAGCAATGGTAAGTTTGATATTGGCCTATAGTTGTTTAAATCTGTAGGGTCACCACCTTTATGTATTGGTGTAACCCTTGCCATCTTGAGTAGTTTCGGGAAGGTGCTAGTTTCTAGTGACTTGTTAAAAAGTAATGAAATAGCATGCGAAAGGACATGGGCCGCTCGCTTGTACAATAATGGTGGGACATGAGACAGATTCCCTGAGTTATTTTTAAGTGACTTTATAATCTCGGTGACTTCCGTGGGCTCAGTTGGTGCAAGATAGAAGGAATTTGGGAAATTCCCATCTAGGTAGTCCCCGGCATGGGCATTGGTATGTGGGATTTTATTGGCGAGATTAGATCCTATGGTTGAGAAGAAGTCATTTATCTTGTTAGCTGTGTCAGTGGGATGCAGTGGTGTTTCATTAGGTTTAGTTAGGACAATATTCTTGTTTTTTTTCAGTTTGTGGGTCCCTAGAATCTGAGTGTTTTTTCCAGGTCTATTTTATATCAAAAAGAAGCGCTAAGCCACAAGGAGGACTATACAGCGCTGCAGGGCAGGAAGGAAGCGAGGGCATCAGGTGGCAAAAGGGAGATGGATGAGCAACAGGTTACGGATAACAGCGGGGCAGTGGATGGTGAAAGGGTAAAGGGCAGCAAGAGACTGAACCAGAAAGGGCTGAGGGGAGTGCGAAAAGTATCATCAGAGTTTGTGGAGTAAATCAGTCGTTGTCAAGAAGTCAATGAGAGAGTCAGGATTAAAGGAGGGTCCATCAGCAAGAAGGGAAGGTAAAGAGAGAGTAGTAGAACGAAGACGACGTTGGAGGTAAATTCTGCGTGCTCGTTGATAGAGAGGGCAGTCTAACAGAATGTGGCTAATCGATACTGGAACTTGACACTGCTCACAGAGAGGAACAGGGTGCCTCTCCATGAGATACCCATGAGTAAGACGAGTGTGGCCAATGCGAAGGCGGGAGAGAGTGGTCTCCCAACCTCGGCACTGATGACAAGAAGACGGCCAGTAACCTATGCTCGGTTTAATAGAATGAAGTTTGTTACCGAGCAGAGTTGACCAACGTTGTTGCCAACGGGTGCGAAGGTGGGTAGCTATTGCAGCAAAATAGTCCAGAAATGGAACACCTCGATAGGAAATTGGTAGGTCATATACTGCTGACCGCGCAGCAGTGTCTGCCTGTTCATTGCCCTGTACGTCGACATGACCAGGGACCCAACAAAAAACAATATCTTTATGTTTGGTAGAGATACGGCGTAGCCAAAGTTGGATACGGAGAACTAGGGGATGAGATGTATCAAATTTTCGTATAGCCTGTAGAGCACTAAGGGAGTCTGAGACTACTACAAATGATGACACAGGCATAGATGCGATACGAATAAGTGCTGCAAGAATGGCATACAGTTCAGCAGTAAAAATGCTAGCTGAAGATAGTAAATGCCCTCGTACGACGCTGTCCGGAAACACTGCTGCGAATCCGACGCCGTCTGAAGACTTAGAGCCATCTGTGTACACAGCGGTGGCATGAGAATGGGAGTGGAAGTGATCAAGAAAAAGAGAGCGGGAAGCCACCGTAGGCAGTTGAGCTTTCGAGCAAGGGAGTGAGAAAGAACAGACCCGAACAGCTGGAACTTCCCAGGGGGGTAGGGAAAAGTGAGATGCTACATGAACATATAAAGGTGGTAACTGAAGGGAAGACAAGAGTGAATGTAGGCGAAGAGAAAAGGGACGGAGCAAACAGGGGCGGCGAACGAATAAAGAATGTCTACTAATATCGGTGACCATTCTATAAATGGAAGGATTGTGTAGATCGTGAGAGCGTACATAGTAACGAAGGCAATGGGCATCACGGCGATCAGACAAGGATGGAACATTTGCTTCTGTATAGAGGCTCTCAACAGGGGAAGAGCGAAAAGCACCAAGGCACAAACGTAAGCCTTGGTGATGGATAGAGTTAAGGCTAGAGAGAGTAGCAGGAGAGGCCGCGGAATAAATCTGGTCACCATAATCGAGTTTCGATAAAACGAGGGCTGAATGTAGGCGAAGCAGAGTTCGACGATCAGCTCCCCAGGAAAGATGAGCAAGGGTTTTAAGAAGGTTTAGCCGGCTGTGACAAGTTGCCTTCAGAGAGGTAATGTGAGGTTTCCAGGTTAACCGACGGTCAAAGAGAAGGCCTAGAAACCTGACTGTATCACGTTCGGGGATACGGGAGCCATAGAGATACAAAGGATGATCGGAGATAACAGAGCGTCTAGTGAAAGTAATTTGGTGAGTTTTGGTACTTGAAAATTTAAACCCATGTGTGGTGGCCCAAGTGGAAACACGGTCGACCGCATGCTGGAGAGAAACTGCAATAAGGTGACAGTCAGCGCCTGCACAAGCAATAGCGAAGTCATCAACATAGAGTGATGACCAAATATTGGGTGGAAGAACAGAGGCCAAATCATTTATAGCAAGGAGAAAAAGTGTTGTGCTTAGAACACATCCCTGAGGGACACCTTCAGCTTGGACGAAGTCCGGGGAAAGAACATTATTGACTCGAACACGGAAATGTCTGTCAGTTAAAAAGTTCTTAAGGAAGGATGGTAGATTGCCTCGGAGGCCTAAGGAATGGGCCTGGGCCAAAATATTATACCTCCAAGTTGTGTCATATGCCTTCTCAAGGTCAAAAAATATGGCAATAACTGAGTGATTATTCGCAAAGGCATTACGAACATACGTATCCAAGCGTAGTAAGGGGTCTATGGTAGAACGACCCTTACGAAAGCCATATTGACTAGCGGAGAGACTGTTGTGAGTCTCTAAATACCACATTAAACGTCGATTTACGAGGCGTTCCATCACTTTGCAAACTGCACTTGTAAGAGCGATGGGGCGATAGTGGGAGGCATCATGTCCTGTAGTACCCGGTTTGCGGAAAGGGAGAACAATGGCAGATTTCCACAGCTGGGGAAGAACTCCTTGTGCCCAAATAAGATTGAAGAGGTGTAAGAGGACTACAAGGGCTGACCGATGTAAATGTTGTAACATACGAATATGAATGTCATCAGGCCCAGCTGCCGATGATCGGCAAGCTGAGAGCGTTGCCTCCAGTTCTTGAAGTGTAAAAGGCACATTATACTGTTCTTCTCCGAGAGAAGAAAAGTCCAAGGGTACTAACTCTCTGGCAGACTTTGAGGAAAGAAACGAGGGGCATAGATGGAGCCCTCGGGAAATACGGACCAGATGTGTGCCAAGTTCAATGGCAACGTCGAGAGGGTTTGCTATATCAACACCAGTGACCCGTAGAACAGGAGCCGGGTCAGGAGAGTATTTACCACTCAATTTCCTCACTTTTTTCCAGACTGCACTCATAGAAGAAGCAGAGGTGATGGTGGAAACATAGTCTCGCCAACAAGTGCGTTTAGCTTCACGGATGACACGGCGAGCGATCGCACGCTTCTGCTTAAAATCAACAAGTCTCTCAGCGGTTCTATTGTACCGGTACCTGCCCCATGCAGCACGTTTCAAACGTACTGCACGAGCACAAGCAGGAGACCACCAAGGCACGCACTTCTGAGAATGCCTGCCTGAGGTTTGGGGTATAGAATGAGAAGCTGCGGTATAAACTGATGTCGAGAAGATGTGTAGGAGCTCATCAATGGAGGATGAAGAAGGAACCTCACTAAAAGCAGTGAGGTGTGAGTAAAGATCCCAATTTGCCCGATCAAATTGCCAGCGAGGGCTACGGGAAGGTGGTGAATAGGAAGGAGAAGTAAGAATGATCGGAAAATGATCGCTGTCATGTAAGTCTGGTAGAACAGACCAGGTGAAGTCTAGTGCAGTGGAGGAAGAGCAGACTGATAGATCGATGCAAGAGAGAGTATGAGTACGAGGATCAAAATGGGTGGGAGTACCCGTATTTAAAACATGGAGGGGGTGAGAGGCAAGAAAAGCCTCCAACTGAATGCCACGTGAGTCACAATGAGACCCCCCCCCCCCAGAGGAAATGGTGGGCATTAAAATCACCAAGTAACAGAAGTGGTGGTGGTAAGGATGAAACAAGAAAGGCAAAGTCTGGGATAGAAAATGCTCGAGAAGGAGAGAGATATAAAGAACATATTGTAAACCACTTATTCAAGTGGATACGGGCTGCAGTGTAATGCAGCGAGGTATGGACAAATAGTTGACAGTACGGAATATCATTGCGTAGAAGAAGGGCACTTTCATTAAAGGTCCCATCTGAGAAAGGATCCGAAGAATACAATAAATTATAGCCTGAGATAGGTTGGAAAACAGCCGAGTGTAATTTTGGTTCTTGTAAGCAAGCACCAACAGGGGAAAACCTGGAAAGCAACATCTGAAGCTCACCCCGATTACCCCTGAGGCCGCGGATATTCCACTGTAAATAGGCCATGATTGGCGATGAAGAAAATATCAGGAATCTGTAGGTAAAGGCACCTACGGACTAGAGGGGTTAGAAAAGTCAACGTGTGGTGGCATTGGAAGATGTTCAAGTAGCGAAGGAACGGAGCGTTGCGAAGAATGGGGTTGTGAAGATGGAGGAGAGGGAAGAGAAGGAACAGGAAGTGAATCAGTGTCCATTGAAGGTTTAGTCTCTGCAATATATTCTGAAATGGCTTCAAGTGTTTCTGAATTCAAAGATGTATGGGAAACCATATTGGAGATAGGAGGAGGAGGGTGAGTAAAGATTGGGACAGTAATGGACTGTACCAAAGTAGAGGGGGAGGGAAAAGTGTAAGGGACTGGAGATGAAGTGTGGGGGGGGACAGAAGAGGTAGAAACCTGGGAGGTGACAGAAGAGGGAGAAACTTGGGAGGGGACGGGGGTGGAAGGCATAGTACGAGGAGGAGGGTGAATCTCCACACTTGTAATAGAGCCAGAGAGAGGGGAAGAACTAGGTACAGAGACTGGAAAGGTAACGTGTGGAGGTGGAAGAAGGGAAGGAAGGGGCAAAGAAGATTTGAGCAATGTGGATTTTTTGGACTTCTGAGTAGAGGGGCGATTGGTATTAGGTGTCGTACGAGGTCTTGTCGATACTGGGGCTTGTGAGGAAGGACGCGAAGATGTGAGAACAGACTGAGTTGTAGTCGGGACGTCAGAGCCAAGGACAGCAAAAGGATTAGATGCCGTAGTGGCTATGGGAGGGGTAACAACAGAGGAGGCTGCAGAAGATGGGACCCCAGAAGTGGGGGGATGTTTGGAAACACGAGAATAAGAAACACGGGGTAGTCTCCCTTGGAGGCGGAGATGAGTAACTGCCATAGCATAAGGGAGACCTTCTGCCTCTTTGAGGCAACGGATTTCACGTTCATTTAAGTAGACCTGGCAACGGCGGGAGTACGAAGGGTGAGCTTCATTACAATTAAGGCAAGATGGAGGTTGACTGCAAGATGTATTAGAATGGTTGTCGGCACCACAGACTGGGCATTCGGCCATAGATCTGCAATATTTCGCTGGGTGACCAAAACGCCAGCAATTTCTACATTGTTGCGGTGTAGGTATCACCTTTCGAACTTGTAACCGATGTCCCGCGACATATACAGAGGACGGGAGTTCTCGGCTGTCAAAAGTTAAACGAGCCACATTGCAAGGGTAACGTCTCCGCCCCCGGGCAGGAAGGACATAAGTGTCTACTTTGAGGATTGGGAGATCCTGGAGTTCCAGCTGTTCAAAAATGTCATTGCCACATGACTGGAAATTCTGTTGGACTATGGTATGGGGCAGAATGACAGTACCACTACAAGAATTGAGAGAAAGATGTTTTTCAATAGTGATAGGAGTAGTATCGATATTCGAAAGGAGAGAAAGATCATGAGCTTGGGTAGCATTCTGGACAGTGACGATGCGCGTACCGCTCTTGAGAGCGTGAAATGAAATATCTCTGCCAACATGACGCAGGAGCGCTTTGGCAATACTATGGTCAGAAAGGTAGGCAGAAGAAGAAGTTGGTCTTAAAGTAAAGAATTTAGTCCATTGTGTGGTCCGAAACTGAGCGTGGAGAGGGAGTGCTTGACGTGTCGGTCGTTTCCGAGTAGAATGGGAAGGTAACGACGGAGCATCATCAGGAGATTGACGTTGGCGTTTAGGAGTAGGACCGGAGTTGGTCCGGCATGAAATGGGTGGGCGATTCGAAAATTGCCGTACCGTAGAGGGAGAAGCCGGAAGCATAGTCAAAGGAGAGCGGAGTTCAGACAAATCGAAGGAGTCAGTCGAAGCCCCGGTACCTGAAGCGGGTGAGGAAACAGCACCAGCAAGAGGTACAGGGGCATCAGGAGTGTCCGAAGAGTGGTCTAAACACAAGGCAGGGTCAGAATGGGGTGCGGTATCAAGAAGGGGCCCGGGGGTAGTGGTTTCATGGACTAGGGCTGCCATGGTTAGGTTACTCCTTTGCTTTTTGTTTTTAAGAAAAAAAAAGAAAGAAGAAAAGAAAATAAAAATAAAAAAAAGAATAAAAAAAGGGGGGAGCGGGGAGGAATAGTTCCCAGGAGGAATGAAAGGGCCGGAAATCTCCCTCCGCGCCCAAGAGGACTCGACACCGCTAGTAGCGCAGATGCAGCATGGAACCCGTGCCATACCCTACCCTTCATGCCAGTAAACCAGCAATCCGGGATAGCAACCTCACATCTGCCGAGCTACCTCGGTGGACAAAAGAGAGGGCGGCCGGATATCCGCCACAAAGCATACCTCCTTCAGCCACCACCCCCGGAATCCGAAAGGTGGCTTCCAGAGATACACCCGTCGCCCAAAAGACACCCAAAGCTACTCCGGGATACCGGAGAGGGATCGGGACATCCCTAGGCAATCCAGATTCCACGGCAAACTACGCCACCGCCAAGAAACCTCAACGGAATGGGATGGACCCCGGTGTCCTTTCCCCTACCTAGGAACTAGCGCGCCTGTGGGAGAAATCACGAAGGCTAAAAAGAGGAAGGGCAAAAGGGAGGGGTGAGGAGGAGGAGGAGGAATGGAAAAAGGGGAGGATGGGGAGGATGGGATAGGGGAGGGGAGAATGGGGGGTAATTAGGTTCGGTCTGAGGAAGAAGACCGACAGGGCTAATTCCTCAGACCAAGAGCCTCTTCACCACGCCAAGGAGCCCCCCTTGAAGAGGTCAATGGTTTGGTGATTTCTTTGTGTATTAAGCCCTGTCTATATTGCTTTTTTTTTTTTTTTGGCTTTTCACATCATCCTCGTGTCAGGAATCTGCAGTAGTACAGTTGTTTGGCTTTCTTTATTACTTTGTCCTGAACTGGAATAGTGTTTAAGAATATCTTTGGTATTAGCCCTGGGCAACCAAGCTTTTCGTATTGGTTTTCTTATCTGGATTTCAGAATGCTGCTGGTTAGCCATGGGCAACCAAGCCGTTTAGTGATCTGTTTCGTTTTTATAGGACAATGTTTGTTGTATAGTCTAAGTAATTTGTTAAGAAAAATGTCAATCCAGTCAACAATACCATTGGCCTTGGAGAATTCTGTAGGCCAGTCAACAGTCTCTAGGTCAGCTGTGAAATTTCTTATTGAGGCCTCGTCATGGAGTCTACTATTATGGTTGCACTTGTCTCAGTGAGCCTGGTTGGTTTAGTTATTGTTGGTATGAGAAGTGTGTTGTTCATATTGTTGATGAAATCAGTTACAGGCTGATCATCTAGTAGGCCAAGGTTGATGTTGAAGTCTCCAGCTAAGAGAAGGTGGTGCTTATTCATTTGTCTGTTTGTTATTAGTGCCTTTAATTTCTCACTGAAATTTGGGATGTTTGTGTGGGGTATCCGGTAAATGGCACCGATTGTTATAGGCGTCTTAAGGTTTTTTACAGTAAAATTAGCAAAAATGTATTCCCCATATTCATCACTAAAGCAAGTGGTGCTAATACAAGATAATTGGTTAGAGTAATAGATTGCAATACCACCCCCAACTTGGTATGGTCTGCAGTTGTGGATTGCTGTGTATCCTGGTAGAGGGTAGATATCTATTGTGTCCTGCTTAAGCCAGGTCTCAGTAAGAATAATGCAGGAGAAGGGTGTCTTTAGTGATTCAAGGAGTGCCAGGAGGTCATCATAGTGTTTGCTTAAGGACCTGATGTTGTAGTTAAGTACTGATAGACTTTTAGCATTGTTTAGGATAGTGCTGGCTTGTGATGCTGTGTAATAAAGGCAGTTACTTTCCAATAGGTTTTGAACCCCAAACTAAATCTACATAATACAATAACAGACGCAAACATCTTTGTGCCTTAGAAATCACAAAACGGTTGGGGCTTGAACTCATGGCAAGTGAGTTCCAAAACTCAAAGGCGTTAACCACTCAGCCAATTGGCTCAAGTAAGTTTCATCCTACTAGGTATATTTCTGTACATCACAGGGAGGTTAGCACTGGTTCAACTGTGACTACAAATGCAGGAATTTACAGGTGAATTCCACACCAGCGTGGCTGTGTCGTGCTCTATCTCAAATTCCTTCAAAGCCGCGCCGTCATAAATTGAAATTGTAATAACACGATTGCAAACAAATCAAGGAACGGTTGGGGCTTGATTATTATAATCATAGCGAAGCGCTAAACCCTATGGTGCTTGAACCCTCAGCAAGCAAGTCCTAACTTTCACTCCCAGTGCGTTAACCACAAGAGTTCTGTGCTAGTTAAATGCGTAATAGTCAGGTACGGTCTAACTAATTAAATTTTTTTTTTATCTCACCGATACTACAACACGCCTGCTCTTCAGTCCTGATGGCTCATGGCCTTCAGGACTGAAGAGCCAGAATATCGAGGGAGACAGCAACATCCAAGAAAGACGATGGAGATATGACCCAGGACTATCGACAGACGTTAGAACCCTGGACCACCGACAGAGACGTCAAAACCCAGGACCACCGACAAGAGACGTCAGAACCCAGGTCCACCAACAGAGATATCGGAACCTAGGACCACTGACAGAGACGTCAGAACCCAGGACCACCAACAGAGGTTAGAACCCAGGACTGCCGACAGAGGTTAGAACGCAGGACAGCGACAGAGATAAGAGAAGCACAACCAGATGACACAGCAACATAAGAGTGACTTCCCTTGCCTCCCTACAACCTTCTTCCTCGCCTTGTGAGCGCTAATATCCAACCATTTATAACCTTGTGCGAGTTTGTGACGAACCAATCAGGTTACCTAGCGGCGATTAGACCAGGGCGAACAAGCTGACTACCGATCGCTGGAGATCGTTAATGTTCAGTAGTGTTAATACTCCCTATATAAACATACCTAAATAAGCAAAATAACCACAGGGGGAGTTGTTATTGTGCATCTTTTATCACTCGTTTGCAATTACTGCACATCTAAATATATTTAATACAGCTAAAACAATATACCTGTACAAATATATGGGAGTGTGTTTACTAATAGGAGTGTTTACTAATCACGGAACGGGTGGGGTTTGAACTCATGTCACGTAAGTCCTAAAACTCACTGGTCACTTCAGTGAGTTTTAAGACTCACTTGCCAAGGGTTCGAATCCCACCTCTTCCATTGATTTGTTTGCAATCATGCGATTGCGATTTCTCGAGTGGACTTATACGCACTTAAATTCACTTCAGAAGTCCCAGAAAATTATAAATGTTTTTATTAATGGATCCTGGCTCCATGATACAGCCTTCGGCTTACAACCGAATTCCCGGGCTCGATCCTTTGACGGGTGGAGACTCGAACATGTTACTTTAAAACCAGTTTCTGTTCATCTAGCAGTAAGAAGGTACCAAAGAGTTAGCAGTAAGTAGGTACCAAAGTGTAAGCAGTAAGAAGGTACCAGAGTGTTGGCAGTAAGAAGGTACCAAAGTGTTGGCAGTAAGTAGGTACCAAAGTGTTGGCAGTAAGTAGGTACCAAAGTGTTAGCAGTAAGAAGGTACCAAAGTGTTGGCAGTAAGTAGGTACCAAAGTGTTAGCAGTAAGAAGGTACCAAAGTGTTGGCAGTAAGCAGGTACCAAAGTGTTGGCAGTAAGAAGGTACCAAAGTGTTGGCAGTAAGTAGGAACCTAAGTGTTAGCAGTAAGAAGGTACCAAAGTGTTGGCAATAAGCAGGTACCAAAGTGTTGGCAGTAAGTAGGTACCAGAATGTTAGGCAAGTGTTTTGGACCCTAATGGTTCAATATTATTATTATTATTGCAGGTTACTCCAGGTCAAGGGGGAGCGGTAAACGCACATGGTCTAGTGCAGTGGTTCCCAAACTTTTTCAGCTTGTTACCCAATTTAACATGCCACATAAAGCATGTTACCCCTTTCACAAAATGTTGTTATTATTGATATATATGGCTAAACGTGAACGTATACAGCCTCGCATACTCTGCTAATCCTAGCAAAACCATTGAAAACGTAAGAACCACACATACATTATATATAAAATTAATAATAGCTACAAATTCACAGTAACAGTGGGTAAATACTAACTATATACTGCACAGGGCAGTACACATACATACCAGCTTATGTCTACCTCGGCTGATGCTCACAGATAAACTGACAGTGTGAAATAGAGGCAGCCTCAGGAAGTGAGTGACGCGTACTGGACAGGTCGATCTGGGCTACTGAGTGACTTTTGTCCTGAAGCATACTTGTCAAAATACTTTTGGGTTTCCACACACTTAGCTATATATTTCTTCTTTTCTAATACTGTATATTAGTTTTTGATGTTTATTGTTATTTGGTTTAACTTTATTACTTACTTATAATAGGTTTACTTTACAACTTTATATACTAAGACAAAGTTAACAATAATCCTCATACCGGGTACCGCATTGTTTTCTTGATTTTCAGAATTCATAACTTTTTTTCTGTCACCCCTCCATTACCCCCCAAAAATGGTTAAATTACCCCCAGGGGGTAATTTACCCCCAGTTTGGGAAACACTGGTCTAGTGAGTTAGGCTACGTATTTATGAACCAAGAATTAGGCTACGTATTTGTAAGTCAAGAGCTAGGCTACGTATTTATGAACCAAGAATTAGGCTACGTATTTGTAAGTCAAGAGCTAGGCTACGTATTTATGGACTAAAAGTTAGGCTATGTATTTTGGCTCCCGTTCATATGGCGTAATATCAAAGCCCACCTTTCAACTGTCTTTCTTTTACCTGGAATCCATGAATATTAGTACCCTCAGAGAATTAAACCATTGCTATGTATCACGTACGTGTGCGGGTCTTAGTCATATGATGACCCGCAGCTGGAGCTTTTGGTCATCTGACTGAGGCCTTCAACTGGCTTACCAGTCCGCCCCTTTAAAAATTATGGTTATGATTATAACCATTTCAGTTCACGTAAGATTATTATGACAGTATTTAAAAAATTGACAGTTATTTGCACTTGTGTGAGATAACTATAAACAATTATTATGTTAATCATGAATTATACAGGATGGGAAAAGAAAACATAGTTGATATTTATTTGATATTTATATATATGTAAAAATGGGCGAAACGAGGCACCAGGCCACGAGGAAAACATGACAGAACAGAATAACAGAAGTATAAGTGTGCTTGTGAGTGTGAATGTGCACTTGTGTGAATGTGCATTAGTGTATCTGTGTATGTGTTCGTGTGTGTGTGTGTGAGGTGCGAGAGTCAGCCAGGACCGTCGCACAGGTCAACAACATGACTGGGTCGTCAGTATATTTACTGGTAAGTGTTAAGTGTTCTTATGCACAGTGAACGTAACACACATTCTCGCCAACATTAATATCACTTCACAAAACTCATGTCGAATAATGCATGCCATCCATAAGAGATAGCAATGATAATAACAATGAATTCTCTCTCTCACACGCATTCATTCTGGATTCTTGGGAGTGGCGGAGCCGACAGGGGTCAGCACCAGGGAGTACTGGAAGCCCAGGTCACCCGTCACATTGTAGGTGAGAGTGAGCACCTCGTTGGTGGGAAGAAGCAGAGAATAGGAGCCGAAGACGTCGCCGCTGGCCGTCTTCACCTCCGCTCGGTTATGAAAGTTGTTGGTCTCCGGGTCAGAGACCTCGTACCCGAATTCGTAGGGGATGATTGGCTGGGGAAGGACGAAGGTGTTAAGTTATTTCCAGCGTTGTAAAAGTACTACTACTACTACTACTACTACTATTACTACTACTAATAATAATAATTTATTTTTGCACGTACAAGATACAACTATTACAGACCTAGCTGACATCATTAGCATATTCTATGGAAAGTCTCTGATTAGGAATAACACTTCTTGCAACTTAGGTTAATCTTTACCCCCCAGGATGCGACCCATAACAGTCAGCTAACATTCAGGTACCTACTTACTGCTAGGTGAACATGGACAACAGGTGTAAGTCACTGTATGAAACATGCCAACGTTTCATCCGTACTGGGGATATACACCGGACCCTCTGTGTGTGAGCTGAGGACACTATCAGCCAAGCACCCACGGATTGTGGTCGTAAGATACAGCAAATACGCAATCAAGATATCTATTGAAGGGAACGATTCGCTAATGGTGGAGACTGAAAAGCCACTAGTGGCGAAACGTCTTCTTTAATAAATGTGTCTTATAAATAACACTTCCTACGTTATATAGTGTGACTCCAGCCTGTCTTCATGTTTCTATCCTAGATAATACACGCCAGTTCATTATCCAGTAGTATTGTAGGGGTTCTTAAATGGAGATATCGAGGGTTGAAGGTAGACACACTTGTTGGATGGTAACATATATTGTCAGACTGAGGTGATGAGGAATGGAGCCCAGTGCCTTGCCTGTCTTCGCCTGTAGGTCTACGCCGAGTGAGAGGGAGGCAGAGGTACGAGCCTACACATGAGCATCCCGTGACGTCACACAAAGTCACAGGCCTACAAGGGATCTCCTATCTAAAGCACATGGATGATACTAATATGCTATGCTATATAACACAGGGATCAGCAACTACGCTGACAGTAGTAGTGTTTCTCAGTAGATAGCCTGGGGTGTGGACTTCAAAGAACCCTGCTATCTACTTTCCCCATGTACTCCTACGTACTCCCATGGGCTACTTCCTCCCATGTACTCTCATATAATACGTTAATTTCCTTGGCCTCCTACGTCAGATTCTAAACGCATCCTGGAAATTTGCAACTGGAATTTTTCATTGAGATACGTAAAAATCATAAAGACGTTCATTTAATTACAGATAAGCAAATGACGAGGACAGCCGCGAGGTGAGGCAGAACAGCTAGACAACGTTCACATCCGACCGACTGTCACTCGTGGTGGGAGAGCAGGTGGGCGAGTGAAGGAGCTCTGGCGTAGAAACTGGATAAAGTAGAAGACTGGAGGCAAAAAAACTGGTCCACAATTACCCAGACACAAAACACCGTAGCTCGGGGGAGAATTTCTACAACCCAAAGATTGGAGATAAGCTCTACGACCAAGTTTCGTTTCGGTCTGAACCATTATCAGGTCAAGACTAATAATGGGTGTACATGGACCGAAACGCCGTCGTAAAATTTACCACCAGTTTGTATAGTGCTTGTTAATTCGTCCAGCGACACTTATGTGACTATTTTTATGGGGAGGGACGGGGTTTTATGGGGAGGGAGGGGGGAAGAACACCGTTAACCTTGATTCACATTCCCTCACGGCCTGAAGAAGAAAAATGTCAAGTGACTTGAGTTACAAAACGGGGTCAGTCACTGAGAGTACCGTGACATGGCATCTTAGGAAGCAACTGGATGATAAACGCTGTCGTAAATTGCATCATCTAGATGGAACGAAGTTTGGCTGCTTGCCAGCCCATTCTCGCCCCACGAGGGATATATTCTAACGCCACGAGGGATATATTCTTGCCCCACGAGGGATATATTTTCGCGTCAAGAGTACAGAATTCAGCGTTTCCTATTTTTCAACATTTCCTATTTTTGTTTCAGCCACCTCATCGCCTAAGATGGGCTTAATGGTCAGCGACCTAGTTACCTAGAAGTTACTTGGAAATGATTTTGGGAGGCCACTGCCTCTCCGGTCAGGTCCTACACCAGGTCATTTGGCCAGATGTGCTCTTTTTTTTTAGTGTTTTGACACCTAGTTTCATAGTTTAACACCTCCTTGTCTCTTCTTAGGGACAATTATTATTATCATAATCAAAAAGAAGCGCTAAGCCACAAGGGCTATACAGCGCTTCTTAGGAACAAGGAAGAAATAAACCAGCGTCTACTGAGTGTTAAGTCACAGCGTGTCACTCTGGAGCGGAGGTGTGAAACACCAGTGTGTGAATGCAGGGATCGTTAGATTAGTGAGGGATGGTGTACGCTAATGTTAGGCATTCCCTGTCTTAAATAAAAAGTTTTGATTTTAGAATATAGGCAGAATGCGTTTCAGAGGAGAGAGTGGAAGAGGCACCTCGAGGGGAAGTGGCAGAAGAGCAAGTTTAAGAGTAAGTGGTGTGGGAATAAAGAGACTGGTAGTTATTGTTTACCATGTATAGTGTGTGGGAGCTGGAAAGACGCTGTTTATATACATACGAATGTGATCGGGTATGAATATACATACTACATCACCTCAGTCTAGTTTGTCGCTTTGAGTAAGTCAATCAGTGTCGACAGTATTTGCGTGATCGTCATGAAGGAGGAAGTCTTCTGTGAACTGAGATGGTTCATTGCACAGAGACGAAGGAGAAGGCGACGGGGAAGATCACTGAGGGAGCAAGAGGTAAGGATATGCAAGATGAAAAGGACTCTACTGCATGGACGTATTAAAAGAACCTGCCGGGTGTTGTGAGGATCAGAATGTTAGGTTAAGACTGAGGGCCGAGGCAATCTCCTCACGGCCACTAATTAGCCCGGGTGGAGGACAGACAGTCCACAATTATAGGTTTGAACTTAGTGCGACCTTGTGTGCGTCTGTGAGTGCAGAAAACACAAGAAAAAGAAAACTTTTGTTTATTATTATTATTCTCTCAGGCTTTTTTTTTTCTTTTGGTAATGGGCACAACACCAGCATAGCGCCGTGAGTTTAGAAACGTGTAATTACGTTCACAAATACGTCACTGAAGATAAAATAATAATTCACCATTTCGGTAGATAAGAGTAATTTCAATGATGTGAAAGGACTGATGGTGTACCACAACATACAGTAGAGGATGATAAGGGAATCGGGTATTATTAATAATGTTCCCACTGGTCTCAACAAGATCGTTGAGCCTAAAATGAATTAGTCACGTCATAAATTTGACAAACCTATAAGAAGGGTAAATGATGAACAAAAAGTAATTCGAGACCTTATTAACTTTGAGGTCGCCTGTCTCTGATGAGTTGAGGAATTTACTACAGATAAATTCGGATATGTATATATATATATATATATATATATATATATATATATATATATATATATATATATATATATCTGTGTGTGTGTGTGTGTGTGTGTGTGTGTGTGTGTGTGTGTGTGTAAAATTTCATTTTAATATACTGACAAATTTGACTGCTTACTCAATATAAATATATTCTAAAATATAAATCTGAGATAAACTGGCACTGGACGACCTACATTCACCTGACAAAAGTTTTCAACACTCAGGAAATTTAACTTTAAATACTCCAAAATAAAAATGATTGCACTGTTAACACTGGAAGAAACCTGGTTGAAAAAAAAAGAGGCAATTGATGTAGACATAATAGTGAGAGGAGACAAACTGGTTTATCACAGCCTAGTGCCAACAAATGTCTGTGCTGACCCCAGCCTCACCTAGTGACCTAGTTAATGTGTCAGGTGTAATGCCTACTACCTACCCTAGTCATTAAGGGCAGCAATTAACCTACACACTAATATCAAGACATTACTCTCTAGATTAGGGCAAAAGTTGAATTCAAAGAATATACACTGAGAGATACATACTGAGAGATATACACTGACATATATACACTGACAGATATACACACAGAGATATCCATGGGTCTCTGATAGTAGTCGATAATAATATTAGCTCATACGACGGCCAGAGATGGCTCTCCAGAGCCAGGCTGTTTAGGTCACTAGTTCAAACATTGGGTTCAAGCAGCGTAGTTGTGATAGGGAGCATCATGACCCAATACTCGCACCAGTTAATTCCTCTCAGTAACCTTTATACACTTGCCTCTTCAATATTTCTTAAGGTGTGAAAGGGGAATTCGTGTCGCCTCAATACGTACGAATTCACCTTTCACACCTTAAGAAATATTGAAGAGGCAAGTGTATAAAGGTTACTGAGAGGAATTAATTGGTGCGAGTATTGGGTCATGATGCTCCCTATCACAACTACGGTAAACCTCCACTGCATATACACCGAAGGTTTACTTTAAACCCGTTTTAAAAGCCTAATGTATTCTTCATGTTAACGTTTAACATTGAACTGGATGAATAAGACACTTGTGCAACACCTGGGTAGCTTTATTCTGAAGACGTTTCGCCCGCTAGTGGATTTTTCAACACATCTTTTAAACTGGAAACAATAGAATTATTATTATTATTATTACTATTATCAAAACTAAGCGCTAAATCTATAGGGGTGGAAACAAAAGAAGAGGAGGTAATCATTCCCTCAGCACTGACAGGTGTCCAGTCTGCGAGCCATTGCAGGGCGGAAGCTGGTGTGGCTCTCGAGACCAAATTTGACACTCTTACCTATATACTGTGTGTGTGTGTAGTTAGTATATAGGTAAGAGTGTCAAATTTGGTCTCGAGAGCCACACCAGCTTCCGCCCTGCATGGTGATGCAGATGGCCCGGAAATGGTTTAATGTGTTACGTTTAAAGCCTACCAGCTGCAATTTCGTCATTAAGGCAGCAGTTCAATGGCTCGCAGACTGGACACCTGTCAGTGCTGAGGGAATGATTACCTCCTCTTCTTTTGTTTCCACCCATATAGATTTAGCGCTTAGTTTTGATAATAACAACAATAATAATAATAATAATAATAATAATAATAATAATAATATTAATAATAATAATTCTATTGTTTCCAGTTTAAAAGATGTGTTGAAGAATCCACTAGCGGGCGAAACGTCTTCAGAATGAAGCTACCCAGGTGTTGCACAAGTGTCTTATTCATCCAATTTAGTGTTAAACATTCACATGAAGAATACATTAGGCTCTTAAAACGGGTTTACAGTAAACCTTCAATGTATATGCAGTGAAGGTTTACCGAATGAACTTCAGTGTAAACACACCTCTCAGTGTTTAAGTACTGAGAGATATACATGTATATCCCTCTTGGTATACATACACAGATGCTCAACTTGATGTGTATATTCAGATACACATTTCTCGGTGTATATACAGAAATAATACGTCTCTTGGTGTACATTATGCAATGCTAGATACATACACTATATATACAGAGAAATACCTCTCAGAATATATACAAATGCACACCTTTCCGTATATACGCTGAGGCATACGCACCTCCGTGTGTATATATATACTGTGTAGAGCTTTATCGTGATCTGTACTTTCTAACTGGCCAGGTGAGGAAAAACTGAAAGCAAATAAATGCAATTTCCTCCCTATAGCAACTTTCGGCACTGGCTAATTCTCCGTGAAATCTGTAAAGGTTAGTTTCGGTCTAGTTCGAGTACCTCGCCAAGGAACTCACCAGTTACATAAGCTGGTGGGTGCTAGCTAGCAGGTAGAAACAGAAGGCAAACCAGTAGGTATAGGAGGAGGTACTCACCCACTCTGTAGACTCCTGCGAGTCATCAGCAGAGGAACCAATCACCACCATCGTCGCCGCCGCCACCGCCAACACAAAGACCTGTAGATTGAAGTGCGATTACCGTTTCTTTTATGCGATTTATAGGGCCACTCACAGCTTACGCCGTATTGAATCCTAAGAGTGAATAATTATTATTATAATCAAAAAATGAAGCGCTAAGCCACAAGGGTAAGAGTGAATAAACATTTGGGATTATTTGTGATTCTTTGCGATTACTTATTTGTGATTACTTATGTATGATTACTTATTAATAGCTACATAACGTTGTTCAGCTCGTGGTGTCCCTTCTTCAGTATTTAACTTCTATATATAATTACAGGCGCAGCACCGTAAGTGACCTTGCTAATTCACGGCTGGTTCAGGAAGGTCACTTAGCTCAGTAATAGAGAATTCGGTGCACTGCCGAATGGACCCGAGTTCGAATTCCAGATTTGGCGAAACATTTTGGCACAGTTTCGTTCACACCTCCTGCCCCTGTTCACCTAGTACCACAATAAATACCTATTTTTGTGAGTGAGTCGACTGTTGTGGGTCAGATCCTGGATTAATACTGGTACAGAATGGCACGCACAGGTTTAGCGTATGTTTTGAATACAATAATAATAATAATAATAATAATAATAATAATAATAATAATAATAATAATGCTGTGGATGGATTCTGAAGTGATTAGAGGTTGGTTAACAGTTCTTAGGGTGTAAATTTTTCTATACAAGGAGCAGTATGCCTTAATCTTATATATTTTTATCAACAAGCTTGTCAACGTCAGTTAAAAATAGACTAACATGGCGTTTCACCTTTAAGGAGGGGGAAAAAATACAATGAAATATTTAAATGGAACTATCGGAGGAAGGAAAGGAATATTAACCAGGTAAAACATATATATATATATATATATATATATATATATATATATATATATATATATATATATATATATATATATATATATATATATATATATATCGTATCGAATACGAAAATTAGTTAATTAGCAAGAACTCATTTAAAATTAATATAAAAATTAATAATTTTGTACCAAAAGCACGTTGGAAAACTTACCTAACCGTATTATAACAAGCGCAATATAATTTAGCCTAAACCAACTAAATATATTTTAGATAAGTTTACAATAATTTAATAATAAACAAACAATGAAATATATTTTTTTCGTTAGGCTCAGAATTATTTTTGCGAAATTATTGCATACACAACATTTTCGCTTGCCTTATTCGGTAAGAAGAGCGTTGCTATTTAAGCTAGAATGGAGGCAGTGGAGATGTCACGTCTGAGGGCAATGTGTGGTGTGAATATAATGCAGAGAATTCGTAGTTTGGAAGTTAGGAGGAGGTGCGGGATTACCAAACCTTGTCCAGAGGGCTGAGGAAGGGTTGTTGAGGTGGTTCGGACATGTAGAGAGAATGGAGCGAAACAAAGTGACTTCAAGAGTGTATCAGTCTGTAGTGGAAGGAAGGCGGGTAGGGGTCGGCCTAGGAAAGGTTGGAGGGAGGGGGTAAAGGAGGTTTTGTGTGCGAGGGGCTTGGACTTACAGCAGGCATGCGTGAGCGTGTTTGATAGGAGTGAATGGAGACAAATGGTTTTTAATACTTGACGTGCTGTTGGAGTGTGAGCAAAGTAACATTTATGAAGGGGTTCAGGGAAACCGGCAGGCCGGACTTGAGTCCTGGAGATGGGAAGTACAGTGCCTGCACTCTGAAGGAGGGGTGTTAATGTTGCAGTTTAAAAACTGTAGTGTAAAGCACCCTTCTGGCAAGACAGTGATGGAGTGAATGATGATGAAAGTTTTTCTTTTTCGGGCCACCCTGCCTTGGTGGGAATCGGCCAGTGTGTTAATAAAAAAATATATATATATGTATATATATATATATATATATATATATATATATATATATATATATATATATATATATAGTATATATATTCTATAACAAACCTTCATGGTTGAAAGCTTAAAGGAGAATGATTGTTCGTAGTGTAAAGGTGTGGCGGACTGAAGGTGTTGTCTCGGGTCTGCTTTTATATACGGGGAAGAGATGCTGGAGAATGGGAGAGACGGGAGTGCACCAGTGATCTTTAAGCTGACCACACGCCCAAGCCACACGCCAGCAGACACGCCCAACCTATGGAGGATACAAGGCACTGTAGTGGGTGGTGGTGGCAGTGGCCTGTTGAACTGCTTGTTCCAGAGGTTTGACCATCCTTACCTGGCGCTGCTAGATCAATTGTTGCATCAGATTGCAAGTGTCTCACTACCTCTTCCAGGATGTAAACAATGTTGAGGATTTACTCCTTTTTAAAATTAGAACAGTATTAGCAGGGATATACTCACTGGGAGAAGTGCATACTATCAGTGCATGTACACCGAGAGTTCACATTAATCCTTATTTTAGGGATTAAAGTGTTCTTGACTGATGGTGAAGAAGTTACATAAAGCCTTGATGATTCTCGTGTGGTAGATGGGCTTGAAACCCAACTAACTATAGTGTGTGTCACTAACAGCACACATAACAATCAATACACAAACAACCACAACAACACATAACAACCGCAGCACAACAACCACAACAACACACGCAACCACAACACACAACAACCACAACACACACAACTACAACAACACACACAACAACCACAACACACACAACAACCACAACACACACAACAACCACAACAACACGCGCAACCACAACACACAAAACAACTGCAACACACACAACAACCACAACACGCACAACTGCAACACACACAACAACCACAACACACACAACTACAACAACACACACAACCACAACACACACAACAATCACAACACACGCAACCACAACAGCACACACAACTGTCAGCATAGTTGCTGATCCCTGTATTCCCAGTATTATATAGCATAGCATATTAGTATCATCCCTGTGCTTTAGACACGAGATCCCTCGTAAGCCTTTGGCTTTGTGTGACGTCATAGGCATACACATGGGCAGTGATCCCTTTGTCCCGCTCTCACTCAGCGGCAGACCTACAAGACGTAAACAGGCTAGGTAACTGTGGCTCCATCTCCCATCTCAGTCTGACAATATATCTACCATCCTACAAGTGTGTCTACTTTCAACCTGTGATATCTCCATTCAAGAACCCTTACGATACAACAACCGCAACACACAACAACCACAACAACACGCGCAACCACAACACACACAACAACCACGACACACACAACAACTACAACACACACAACCACAACACACACAACAACCACAACCCGCGCAACACAACCACAACAACACACACAACAACCACAACAACACACACAACTACCACAGCAACACACACAACTACCACAGCAACACACAACAACCACAACAACACACACATCAACCATAACACACACAAAAACCACAACAACACACAACCACAACACTCGCAATCACAACAACACACACAAACACAACATACATAACCACAACAACACACACAATAACCACAACAACACACACAACCACAACAACACACATAACAACCACAACATACACAACCACAACACACACAACTACCACAGCAACACACACAACAACCACAACACGCGCAACCACAACATACATAACAATCACAACAACACACACAATAACCACAGCAACACACACAACCACAACACACACAACTACAACACACACAACCACAACAACACACACAACCACAACACACACAACAACCACAAAACACACAACTACAACAACACACACAACAACCACAACACACACAACCACAACACACACACAACAACCACAACACTCACAACTACAACAACACACACAACAACCACAACACACACAACTACAACAACACACACAACCACAACACACACAACAACCACAACACACACAACCACAACAGCACACACAACAACCGCAACACACAACAACCACAACAACACGCGCAACCATAACACACACAACAACCACAACACACACAACAACCAAAACACGCGCAACACAACCACAACACCCACAACAACCACAACAACACACACAACAACCACAACAACACACACAACAACCACAACAACCACAACAACACACACAACTACCACAGCAACACACAACAACCACAACAACACACACATAACAACCACAACACACACAACTACCACAGCAACACACACAACAACCACAACACGCGCAACCACAACATACATAACAACCACAACAACACACACAATAACCACAACAACACACACAACCACAACAACACACACAACCACAACACACACAACCACAACACACACAACTACAACACACACAACAACCACAACACACACAACCACAACACACACACAACAACCACAACACACACAACTACAACAACGCACACAACAACCACAACACACAGTCACGACAACACACACAGCAACCACAACACACACAGCCACGACAACACACACAACAACCACAACACACACAACAACCACAACAATACGCACAACAACCACAACAACACACAACCACAACACACATAACACACACAGCCACAACAACACACACAACCACAACACACACAACCACAACAACACACACAAGCACAACACACAACCACAACAACACACACAACCACAACACACAACAACCACAACACACACAACACACACACAACCACAACAACACACACAACAACCACAACACACACAACCACAACAACACACATAACAATCACAACACACACAACCACAACAACACACACACAACCACAACAACACACACACAACCACAACACACACAACAACCACAACCACAATAACACACAACCACAACAACACACACAACAACCACAACACACACAACAACCAAAACGACATCCACCACACACATAACAACCACAACACAAATAGCAACCACAACACAAAAAACCACAACAGCACAAATAACAACCTCAACACAAATAGCAACCACAACACAAAAAACCACAACAGCACAAATAACAACCTCAACACTCACAACCACAACAACACAACCACAACAACACACACCAACAACACAACCACAACATACACAACAGAAACAACAACCACAAGAATACACACAACAACCACAGCAATACAACAACCACAACACAACAACACACCAACAACAGAACCAAAACACACACAACAGAAACAACCACAACAATACACACAAAAACCACAGAAACACAACAACCACAGCACAAAATCACACACAACCACAACGCATACAACAACTACAACACACAGAGCCAGCACAACACAAACAACAACCACCACAGCACAACCACAACACACACAACCAAAACAACACAAACAACCACAACAATCACAACACACAACCACAACAACACGCAGCAAACACAACACACGGCAACTATAGCAACAGACGGCAACCACAACAATGCAAACCAAACCACATCAACACAACCACAACACAAACAACCACACGAAACCACTAATGTCAACCACACAAAATCATTAATTAAAATTACAATGAGTATAATGTAAACTCTGTAATGACTATCATTACTAATTACAATATCTAACAACATAATTAAATTTTCACCCTTATGATAACACAAATCTTCCACAAGCATCAGTAACCTGGTCTGGTCACAGACCGGGCCGCGGGGGCGTTGACCCCCGGAACTCTCTCCAGGTAAACTCCAGGTCAGTATTATAGAATTAAGTTGGTCGAACGCCATGTATAAATTATCCCCCGAGGTGTTGACCTTTGACCCGAGTTGATCTTTCCAGGGTGGAGCCTTGATGCTGATGAAGAGCTCTTGCTCCAAGGAATTGGTGCTGCCGGTCTCTTTAACTCGGGTCCAGCTTTATTAACTCCTATTTTCCCTGGTGTTCTATAAATCTTGTGGCTTTAGCGCTGCTTGTTGAATAAATGCTGGTTCTATTACTACTGCAGCTACTACTGGGAGCGCCTTAAAGTCTGGAACATGTACTCACCTGGAAAGTACTCGAGGGCCTGGTTTCAAATCTGCACACTGAAATAACATACTGGAGGGGGAGATAGGGGAGGAAGTGCGAAATAAACCTAGTGAGGAACAGGGGCGCGGTGGGGACAATGAGGGAACACTGTATCAACATATCAGAAAGACATCAGAAACACGGCTGGAACAAGTGTAGAAGCCTTCACAAGGAAACTGGACAAGTATCTTCACCAGGTGCCAGATCAACCAGGCTGTGATGGATATGTGGGGCAGTGGACCTCCAGCAGCAACAGCCTGGTTGACCAGGCAAACACCAGACGAGCCTGGCCCATGGCCGGGCTCAGAGAGTAGTGAGACTCTTGAAACTCATCAGAAGGATATCAAAAGTACTACTATTGATACTACTACTACTGCTGCTACAACTATTATTGCCACTACTACTACTACTACTACTACTACTACTACTACTAATAATAATAATAATAATAATAATAGTAATAATAATAATAATAATAATAATAATTTTATTATGTTATAAATACATAGAGGCAACAGTGTGTGTGTGACAAAAACCACTTCCTCGGTAACCCACAACAACTGGTCAGGTCACTTAACCTTTCTTCCCTCTCTCTTCCTGTCTACCCACAACTTTTTTTCCACTGATCTATCCTACCCCAGGTCTACCCTTCTCTGTTCTTGCCACCTTTCTTAGAGCCTAACATTTAAAATAAGTAAATAAATAAATTAATAATAATAATAATAGCTACTCTGACATTAATGTGACTGGAATGTGTCCTTCATAGAAGAGGCTATCAGATTTACTCTCACGTCTTCCTTATGTAGTGGGTCTTAGTTGAGGTTCTTGACCCCTGGGGTGTTACCCTGGGTCCTACTTCCTCTCCCCTGGGTTCGTTTCCACTTCTTGGCATGTTCCGGGGTTGAATTTTAATGCCACTTTTCTCAATCCCTGTTTTTTGTTTACGTCATTCAGTGGTTCCTTCTGTGTTACTAACACACAGGCAATAGAAACAGTAGAGCTGTAAATATGATGTAATCAGTCCATCATCCTCGAAGACGTAGTTTTGAGGTGATCAGTCCCTCAGCCTGGAGAAGAGGAGGACTTATACATTGTCGAAGGTGAGGCACAGATAATCTTGATGACAGAACAGACGGGGCCCACTAGTAGAAGTAAGAAGGTAATCACTGAAAGACTGTAATAAACCTACTTGGTAGGTCCCTCTCAAATCCAACCCTTCTCACTCGTAACTAGTGGTCAGTCAAAAAATGTTATCGTCTTTACATTTCTACTGCATCTGCTGCCTCCTCTGCAGCCGACTGAACAAGTCTACTGTGTCGGCGAAACGTTTCGGAATAAAATACCTAACTATTGTACATGTTTCTTAATTATCTCCTGGAGAAGTAATAACGTTTCTGGTGGGCGAAACGTCTTCTCGATAAAATGCCATCAATAGCATATTGTCTCATTAACATACACATCAGTATGTAATATCACTGATATACAGTCTTCATCTTTTTCTAATTTCGTAGATAACTCTGTGGTGAATTAATGTTCCTATTTAGTAGTCTGCTCCTGCTGGACGATCATTCACGCCTACCAGCAGCTGTATATAACATAAGACCAATTATTACAATAAAAAACTAAGCACTAAACCCACAAGGGGCATACAGCTCTGCAGAACCGGATGTGGTAAAGACGAAATATGCAAATATGCGAAGATCAGAGACCAGGGAGGGTTAGGGGTGTGAAAGAGCCAGAGTCAGTAAGGGTAGTGGAGAGCACTAAAGGAAAAATATAAGTTTGTGTACAAAAAGTCAAAGAAGGAGTCTGCGTCGAAGGTGGGGCTGTCGGGGAGGAGGCCAGATAAAGCAAGTACATTAACAAAAGTTTAAGTAGTGAAAAAATGACACAAACTGCAGCTCGAGCTTTTACTCGGGACATCATACAGATGATATGTAGTGTTGAAATAAAAGCTTGTTCTGTAACGTGTGCTTCTCTCATTATTATTAGTGCGCTGTTTGTATTCTTGAGACCAAGTCTTGGGAAACACTGATTATTTAAATTAATAGTTCACGGTCTTCATCTGTCAGAGTGACTGTGTCAGTGACTGTGTCACTGTTAATACCCTGTACTATCACTCCAGATTGGTTGGTTTATGGTTTTAAGCTTCTCAACTGCCTGATGGCCATTAAGGCTACATATAACCTGTTCACCACCAGTCAACAATACTTTAATCTCGAAAATAAGGATTAAAGTAAACACTTGAATGTATGTACACTGAGAATCACCAGGTGGAGTCACCAGGTGGGGTCATCAGGTGGGATCACCAGATGGGGTCACCAGCCTCCAGATGGTAACTCCAAGTTATGTAATAGTCTTCTTCTGTGGCACTGGGTCAAAGGCTCTTTTTTTATGTACTCTAGAAATATCCAGTCCAACCACCCTTCTCTTTCTTGTGAGATTTTCATCAGCCTTTCATAAGCCTATATTATATCCACAAGCTATGACTTTCTGTTTTTAATCTTGTTCTGGTATTTGAATGATCTCACGGTGCCCCACTAATTCCTTCTCAGCGAGTCTACCAATATATGCCATTTTTGTTAGGTATGCCGGCCTAAAAGTCAACTGCTTCTTTACGAAGCTCGTCTTGAAGATTTTAAACATGTTAGCCATCTTCCAGGCGCCCGGTAGGTTTCTTGCTTGCCCAGTGATGCTGCAGCGTCTTCCTTGAGAGATATTTTGAAGCTGGTAAAAGGGCTTTTGAACCATGGATTTGGGGCTACTCTCCCATTCGTTAAATCGAATCTCATTATCTCTGATTTCTCAGGCGCTGTATGGTCCCCTACGGTTTTAGCGCTTCCTCATGAATGTTATAATAATAATAATAATAATTAATAATAATAATAATAATAATGTATAAACTTTTTCAAGTCTTCGTAATCAATGGCATCTGCTGAAGTAGGTAGAGTTTTTTGTAAATCTTCATAGTTAAGGACAGTCGTAGACTCATTTTCCCCGTAAGTTTAGTTGAGTCTAAATCAGTAAACAGTGTTCCTTCCGTATGTTCCATTCTTTTTTTATACAGTTGGATATAGAATGTAAGATCTGTCCTTAGTCCTAACTCATTTCAACGCCCAAACCTATTTAAGGTATACTATACTCCCCCATCCTCAGGATGCTACTCACACCAGTCGGCAAGCACCCAGGTATCTATTTATTTCTAGAAGAGGGGCAGCTAGTGTACGATGACTTGACCTTTCATCTCGCCTCTCCTCTGAACTTGGGTCAGTCCATCGCGAGTCAAAAACGCTGCTGCTGAGGTACCAGCCAGGTAGTAATTTCTTACTGTATTAGTAGACGAGTACGACACTTGGGTGGCTTTGTTTTGGAGACGTTTCGAAAACTATGAGCTTTATTAGTCCAGCAGCGCTGTATGACCCTGGTGGTTTAGCGCTTAGTTGTAATTACAATAATTTATCAATCCAATACGGAGAATAATACTGCAGACTGTAAAAGGGTATAAGGTGATCAGTCCCTCTGTCTTGATGAATCAGTTGGAGGCCATGGAAGACGTGGAGAATTACTTAGAGGTGATCAGTCCCTCAGCCTAGAAAGATGTTTCATCCAACGGTCATGAGGAGGTAGACATGTCCAACACCTGAGTACGTCTGTTTGAAGATAAATCGCGAACCAACCACTGGCAGGCGAAACGTCTCCACAATAAAGCTATCCACGTATTATTCATGTGGTTCATTCATCTACTTGTCGGCTTTGTAAAGCATTAAAGTATGATACGTGTATGGTTACTAAATGTTACGAAGGTGCGGTTGGCATGGTCATCAGGAGCGGGTAACATAACTGGCCTGCCCACTCCTGACAAGTCGGAAGTAGCATAGCACTCTAATGGTTACCAGACCATTTAGGGCTTCATATCACCACTAGATGGCTCTGATTCATTATGCTTACATTATTATTATTATAATCAAGGGGAAGCGCTAAACCCGGAGGATTATACAGTGCCTGGGGGGGATGTGGAAGGCATTCAGGCTTAATTCGGGGAACTGGAGCACAGATCCAATTCCCTAAATCAAGAGCCCCTCACCAACATCAAGGAACCTTCCTTGAGGGGCATTATGCTTGCAGTTTTCGGAGATGACTACATACAGTACTTAGTGGCAAGTGTTGTGTGCTCTGAGTAAATATATAAGGAACACAGCCCAGGAACTATCCTTCCATTCTTTAGATGAAAACTGATTACCTCCAACTCCCCAGGCGCTGTTGGATAGTTAATTGGGCTTAAAGTCTAACGACTACACGATGATCATTAAGGCTGCATGCCACCTGTATTCCAACACATGTCAATACTTTAGTCCCTAAAAGAGGAATAAAACTATCAGCATATAGTATACTGTACCGTACAGAGAAAAATACGCCCCATTCTTGTATGATCCTTTTGGCTCACGAAATCGCAATAACACTATGACAAACAAATCACAGAACGAGCCTGTGAGCTTTAGGACTCTCCTGCCATGGGTTCGAGTCCTACCCTTATGGGTTTAGTGCCTCAGCATTATTATAATTTGATTAACATCTTATAAGAATGTTTGATTTTAAGGATACATAAACACAATTATTTTCGACATGTATTTAAAATTGTTATAGATATATAAAATACTATCTTTTTTTTATAAATGTCAAATGTAACAAGAAAATTTAACAATAAACAAGACATAAGGTGATAATCAAGGTCACTTGCTGGCCATTCCACCTTAAAACAAAGCACATATTAATTTTCCTGAATATACTGTAGATTAACCTTTCAAGTACCTTGATGCTAGCGAAGGACTCCTGATCTAAGAAACTGCAGCCATTATGATTGCCTGCCATTCTTCCGGCGCTGTTTGACACACTACGGGATTAGCCTTTTCATATGGTAAAAAAAAAATATTTTATCTAAACCTTCAACATCCACTACACTCACCTACATAACATCGACACATCATTGGACATCAGACACCTAACTCTTATTATTCATTTCATACTACAAATACACATAAATCAAGAAATTAAGCCTAACATAAACAACTTGTGCAAAAATTACACTAGCAATATACCTACACAAATATACTACTAGCAATAGTTCGGGCAGAACTCATGATACATTTGTGAAGCAAGTTTGTACTAAAGATTTATTATCATTTAAGGCAATATACTAACTTAAGTGTTATGAAATGCTTGGCTAAATAGGTATTGTGATTCACGTTGATACTGAGTTAAACAGTATGCTGACGACAGTAGTTAAAACACGACACGTTGCAAATTTTCACTGCCTCAATGTTTCACTCTGTGTTGAGCTTTATCAAGTCGTCAAGTCATAACTCGATAAAGCTCTACACAGTGAAACCCTTGTTCCGCAACGGATGTTTTCTGCACGAAAAGTTTTCATACTTTTTTACGTATGCATAATGTTACACCTAACACTCCCAGCGGAATAAAGAGGAATTAGAAAAATTAAACTATTTTAACGTAATATGAGGTCACATGTACGATGGGTCACTTAACTCTCAATTACTGGAGATGAAGATCCTCTCCAGTACTAAATTAAGACGAATAAATGAAAAAAAAATAAAGGAAACCGGTTATTTTCAGAGCCGTCAAGTCAAAACCAATATTTCCCAAACGCATAATAACAGTAACTTAGCAACTGGTCTCGATATGGTGTAACCTGTCAGTAACTCTATAAACCATTAACAAGAAGTTTTGGCGTAACCAGTCAATAGCCCTATAAACCATCAACAACATGATGTAGCATAACCTGTCAGTAGCCCTATAAACCATTAATAAGATACGGCATAACCAGTCAGTAGCCCTATAAACTATCAACAACACGATGCGGCATAACCAGTCAGTAGCCCTATAAACCATCAACAATATGATGCGGCATAACCTGTCAGTAGCCCTATATGCCATCAACAAGTAGATGCTACGGCGTAACCAGTCAGTAGCCCTATAAACCATCGACAACATGATGCGGCATAACCTGTCAGTAGCCCTATAAACTATCAACATGAGGAACTGGCACCTCGTCTGCGAACAGTTGCCGCGTTGATCAAATAAATAGTGTCAACTTGCTCCTGTTTATAGCAAATCCTGGATAACGTTTGGCTATTTTCTTGAGAAAATGATGGGCAGTGTGGTCTGATTTTCTGTCCTGAAGAATTTCGAGAGACTTATAACCTGTGGAAAAAATATGGACATTAAACTTTATGAAGCAGTACAAGTTACATATTACTTTCTTATTCAAAAAGTTTGAAAACTGTTTATATTTTTGTATTTTTTAATATAAAGCAAGCGTGCATGAGCGTGTTAGATAGAAGTGAATGGAGACGAATGGTTTTTGGGACCTGACGAGCTGTTGGAGTGTGAGCAAGATAATATTTTGTGAAGGGATTCAAGGAAACCGGTTAGCCGGACTTGAGTCCTGGAAATGGGAATACAATGCCTGCACTTTAAAGGAGGGGTTTGGGATATTAGCAGTTTAGAAAGAGATCTAAATTGTTGTATCTGAGCCTCTGCAAAGACAGTGATTATGTATGAATGATGGTGAGTGTTGAATGATGAAAGTTTTTTCCTTCTTTTTGGGTTTTTCTTTATTTTTGGGTCACCCTACCTCGGTGGGAAACGGCCGATGTGTTAAAAAATAAAATAAATATTTTATTATCAATACTGATATTTATTGAAGGGCTGTTAAATAAAAGGGCAATGCTGTATGACCCTTGTTGGTTTAGCGCTTAGTTTTGATAATAATAATAATTTAATTATAATAATTTGATAACACTAATAATAATATTAAATAAAAGCTAATATTAACAAACTCAATTCATTCTATTAGTACTTATTTTTGGTAGGTATTCTCCTCTTCCTTGGATCACACGTCCTAGGAGTTTTGTGGCAAGAAGTTCACATTCTACCAAGACTGAAGGACTGAATACCCCAGAATTATCACTTCTTCCTCATTTATAATATTCGCGAGGGCAGTGTCCTGACACAACTCTTACCTTTTTGACGACCCGTCTCTACTTCTTCCACTATCAATATCATCTGTGTATTCGACTGAAGACTGTTACACAGGTGAAACGCTTCGACAATAAAGCTACCCATATTGCACGTGTCTCATTCATCAATAAATATACTTAAGTGTTGCACATGTATCTCATCAGTAAAGCTACCACAGTGTTGCACATGTCTCATCAGTAAAGCTACCAGTGTTGCACATGTGTCTCATCAGTAAAGCTACCACAGTGTTGCACATGTATCTCATTCATCAAGAGCTTCAGAATTTCTCGCTGAAGTTATTAAAAAGATAGGGATTAGTGTTAATAAAATCACGAACTGCTTCGACCCCACCTGTTCTTTCAGCTCATGCGACACGACTCGCACCTCACCACGTGTTATATGACTTGCTCAGCAAATTGTCTCTCTTAACCAGAATGTCGTCAACTTGGTACTTACAGTGGTTGTTGCACAGCTCGTGCAAGTGAAGATACAAGTTCTTCACTTCAGATAAATCTGAAGGGATGCTGGACAGAGCTACGAAGGCTTCACCCAGCACAGTGTCTGCGTAGATCCTGTTCTTGTCCTTCAGCGTTAACAATAATATACCTTTCATCTTATTCTCATCAGCTCCGCTGATGTCGCTGAAATTTAAATATGAAGAATAGTCTTATTATTCATAGTATGACAGTATATAATGTTGGCACGTTGATGAGTGAGACACACGGGCAACAGCTGGGTATCTTCAGTCGAACGTAGACGATTATAACGTCGGAGACAGAAGTAATTTTAAAGTGATCTGTCTTCGGTGTAATATTCCTCTGAAGAAGCCTACTATGCAGGCGAAATGTTTGGGCAATAAAGATACCCAAGTGTCGCACATGTATCTCTTGATCCAGAGACTTAGAGCTACCATATCTTCCCTTGCATGGCCTTTGTATGACTCTTCAACGTTTGCCACTTCCCCCTCACGTAAAAAAATAATCAATACACAACGATTCAAATGGCGTGTCTTAAAAATTAGTGAAGGGCTGTTGAAATAAGGTGCTGAAACTGCCTTCCCCTTTCTCGGATCAAATAAGATTACCCGCCAATCCCTCCCAACACCCAAGCAATGCAAGATCTTAACAAATTCAGCAATTTTCCACAATCGCAATAACAAAAAGATAAATCATGAAGCTATACACAGGACAGCCTCCATAAATACATTTAAACTCACAACTCAAATTCTTCGTCAAAGGTCGCTGGGTCTTCTTTTAAAACTTTCGTGTTTGTCTTCGTAGATTTTGGGAACCATCCATCAGGCTGGAGCTGTACTTTCACGAAGTATTCCAGAGGTAAGTGACGAGGCTCCTCACTCTCCACTACGATATCACGAGCCATGATTATTCTCACTGCTAGGTGGTCGGCGTCTTTGAAGAAGGTCTGTAATGGAGACAAACCCAGTAATAATAATAATAATAATAATAATAATAATAATAATAATAATAATAATAATAATAATAAAAATAATAATAAAAATCCAAAATGCATTTTCCTTCTCTGCATCAACCAAACCAAAACTTTGTGTACAAAAAAAAATGTCCTAATTATCAAACCAATGAGAGGACGAATTCACATCCAGAAAGAATGGGGATGAAATAAAAGAAAACCAGATCAAGCAAAACTATTTAAGTCGTCTATGAAGGCTGTTGCTCAAACTTACATTATCCCTAACAGAGACACACAAACAAAAGTCTGTCATATCTGATAAACTAAATAAAAAGAAAATGAGTGAAATACAATCTCACCCGAATGACAAGTAAACCCTTGCTAGGCAGTGTTTCTTGATTCTGTTCCCTACATCGTTCATGGTAGTACTGGGCAATAAGACCATTCGTATCCATCTTCATAATCTCAAGGTGGTCGAGGAGGGACGTGTATTCTGCATAAAAAATATTGAGATTTTAAACATGAAACAACCTCAGAATTGTTGATATTAAGAAGTAAATACTGTACATTTCAGGAAACGTTTTGGATAGTACTTCCTGATAGTCGCCAGACAAGCAATCTAACTCTCCTTTTCCTCTTGGAAAAAGAATTAGAATGATTTGATGCAGGTGACCGGCTCTTGATCCAAGAAACTGAGCTATTCCATCCTGGATCAAGCATACTCATTTTCTATTTATTTTAGGACGCTGCATGACTTATCATACAGTATTGGCAAAATAATAATTAATGATTCTACCTCGAACCACCATCATTCCTCTATCTCTTAATGCTGCTGTACTAATAAGTGTAAAAATTTGGATATATACTGGATAAATGTTAATACCGTTGTCTCAGGAAAGAATGTACACATATAGATATGAAGAACTAATCATACCTTCAGACTTGACACACTCGTCGTCTAGACCTCCCGAATCTGGTGTGAAGAACTTGTACAATTCTTTCAGTATTTTGTGAATCGTTTCAAAATATACATATTCCCTCTGAAATATAGGGCCGCAATATTAAAAACACAAAATACAGTTGATTAATATTTTGTTTACATAGATTTATACGACAGCCTATGAACAATAATTAATTGCATTTGGTGACGGGTAAGACACGTGTCAGCTGGGTATCTATAAAGATACCCAGCTGATGCACATGTGTCTTACTCATCTTGTAGGTATTTTATACCATTTTCAACATTTGCATTTGACAGACGAACCTTATGCATATATAATACAAACCTTGGCATTATTTTTTACTCTGGCTGAAATTATCTTCAACGTAACTTTCCAGAAACCCTTGAGGAAATGATGAAAATACTGATCTTCAAGACCATTGCGCAGAGTAGCTATGGAGGGGTCAAGTACGTCCTTCAGTAGTAGTGAAGACTCGTGAAACTCACTAGCATCATCCAAAGACTTTTCAATGGTTGGTGTCATCTGGGAAATTATAGTAATTAAATTATATCACATCAGACACACACACATACTTGCACAAAATGAAAGTCAGATAAAATCTTTTACGGTACCATCTAAAAGCTCAATTTATTGTATGAACAAAATGCTGAATTAGACACATATGTAATGATATTTCTTTATTCTTCATCTTGTCTGTATTATATATCATTGAAAGACTTAGACCCGCATCAGGAAACACTTGTTGTTTCCTGACAAACATTATACCTACCTATACTATCGATATGAACAAAATTATGTCTCCTTTGATGAAAAGTCGCTACTACGTTGAGAGTGGGACTCCCACATAATTAACTGAGCTTCCATGCTCAAAGCTGAAGTGTTTGCAACACGTCCAGTATAGCATGAATTGTTCGTACATATTTCATCCATACAGATGTGTTACAAAAGAAAAAAAATATCCACATGTACCACTTTCAACTGTAAACAACTGTGACTCACTTAGCCAAGACAACGTCTGCTCCAGATAGCCTGGTTATGCTGCCCACAGTGTGGATATGACAGTTAGGTAAGCTGAAATACCCGTCTGGAGGACGCCTGCTATGTTCAGGGCTATAATATAAATTTTATGTGGTCAAATAGTGGGTTAAGAGGTCACAGTACAACACTCTTACCTTGCTTGTGATTTCATCAATCAGGTCATGAGTTTTGGCCTTCAGATCATCTACTTTACTCTTAGTCAGCGACTCAACACTTGATTTAATCTGAGTGGCGAGGCTCTCGTTACCAGTTGTGCTGATTAATTTTACCAGGAATTCAAAGCCAAAGATTTCTGGAAGTCTCTCCATCTCATTCTGAATGTGTTGAACATTCGTAACTGCTACACAAACCTTGCCGAATAAAAATGTGATCATATTAATTATATAAATGGTTAGTTGATGCTGTCTGAAACCTGTTGCCTACGCTAGGGGTTATTAATTAAAGCTCCATGTATTTTTTTCACCACCAGACAGATGTACTTGCTCCATAAAATACTGATTAAGGTAAACTCGGAATACAAATGCTGAAAAATATACACCTCACGCTGTATTTATTCTATGATGTAAATGTGAATGTAAGAACGAATATGCAAACACGAATATGCAAATATAAATACGTAAATATGCAAATGAAAATATGATATAAAATGTAATTCCTTGGTATTTCGATAAGCTCTTTGTGAAACATTCTTACAAAGGCAACAATAGACCTACAAACAGTAAGTGATGAATTTCAGAATTTCTTACCTTTTCACCAATAAGGAGTCCATTTGACGTTTCTTCAAACACACTGTCCGTCCTGTCGAACAAGGTGTCAACATAATATATACAGAGGGAGTACAGGTTTTCCAGGATTTTTATAAAGAACTGAGAAGAGGAGTCTAGATCAGGCCACCCCAGCTTGTGCCACCACACCTTAATCTGTAATGTAAGTGGAAAGGAGATTAAAAAAAATTCTAAAATATGTGAAATAGGTTCCAACCAACAATTAAATAATTTTAATTTCCTACCTACCCTCCAGGCAGGTAGGTAAGTAGGTACTATGGGAGGAAACACTGTAGGGTTCTAGTTGGCTGGTTAATGAGGTTTGAAACTTATCTACTACACGAGGGTCATTATGGCTGCATGTCAACTGTTCACCACCAGTCAAGAATACTTTAATACCTAAAACAGGGATTAAGATGAACTCTCTGCATAAATACACTGAAAGACATACACCTCTCAGTGTATATATCCTATTTAAGTGAATATTTTAGCCACTGTAAATCAGCAACATTTGTCATACTCTTCTGTAATGTATTTCTGTCATACACATCAGACCATGAGTATTCTAAATGTGATATTTTATTTTATATTACGCATTTGGTTCCAATTTCTACTTAATGTACATCACTGATGTTCTTGTATGTTCAGTGTATCTGATTTTTAATAAAAATTTTCCAAATGTCTATATTTTGCAATATACTATAAATTAATTTTTCTTGCTTTTTTTTTTGATATGCAACATACAGTTTTAAAGTAGTGAAGCTGTAGTAACCGATAGACATAAAAAGAAAGACTTAATTTAAGACTGAAGTACACACTCGATTTAATGACCCAGCATCGATAGTGCATGAACCTAGCAAACTTTGTTAGAGCCTATTAGTTCACCTGACTTACACAAGGACTCGGAATCATTGTACATATTTGAAATGCCCACGTAGAACTTATGTTCTCATATTAACAGTTATGAAAATTGGATTCAGACTGTTATTTGTATTCGAAATTCCCACTTCGAACCTATTTCCTCATGTAGTGATTACAGAAAAAGGCCTCCAAATGTTTCAACGTGTCTGACCCTCCCACTTACACTATGGAAGATAGCTGTTGTTTCTACGGAAGACTGACTGAAGCTGTTGTGGGCGTCAACAGGCTCAAATGTATCATTCTGGAGAGCTTCTCTCACGTTGGTGTGAGCTTGATGGTTAGTGAACAGAAGCCAGCTATCTACTGCAGGCATGAACCATCGGTAGTACTGGCCAAGACCTGTACTCACTCTTACCGCGAGAGGAATGTCGTACTCCAGCCTAAAGGAAAACAATGAAATTTTAGGTTCACTACTTATATAAAAGAACTAAGTTCACATAGTATCGAAACACATAATTTATCATAATTTAAAATCAAACTTGCTGTCTAACCTGCATAAGAAGGGAAGAGTTGACCAATAGTGTACATTATTTTTTTTTGTAAGTTCAGTGACAAAAATTGATCTACTAAAGGAGAAAAAATAGTCACGAAATCGTGGCTGGAACACTTCACAATTCACAATACCGAGGCTGGAACACTTCATAACTCATAATACTGTGGCTGGAACACTTCTCAACTCATAATACCGTGGTTGGAACACTTCACAACTCATAATACAGTGGCTGGAACACTTCACAACTCATAATACCGTGGTTGGAACACTTCATAACTCATAATACCGTGGTTGGAACACTTCATAACTCATAATACCGTGGCTGGAACACTTCACAACTCACAGTAACATGGCTGACCAATTCACAACTAATCCACAATACTGTAGCTATTGCAATTAACAACGAACAAGGAATACCGTGGCTGGAACAATTCACGATAAACCATTAATATCGTAGTTGGAAAAATTCACAATACCGTTGAAAGAACAATTCATAAATAACCCACAATATAGAAGCTAGATCAATTCACAGCAAACTCTTAATACCGCAGCTGAAACAATTCACAAGTAACTCACAATATCATGGTTGAAACTATTCATAACCAACTTACAATAGTGGTTAAAACAATGAAGCATCCATACTGAGAGAGGCATCCACAATCACAGAGAAGCACTCATACTCACAAAGAAGCATTCATACTCACAGAGAAGCATTCATACTCACAGAGAAGCATTCATACTCACAAAGAAGCATTCATACTCACAGAGAAGCATTCATACTCACAGAGAAGCATTCATACTCACAGAGAAGCATTCATACTCACAGAGAAGCATTCATACTCACAAAGAAGCATCCATACTCAGAGGCATCCACAATCACAGAGAAGCATTCTTACTCACAAAGAAGCATTCATACTCACAAAGAAGCATTCATACTCACAGAGAAGCATTCATACTCACAGAGAAGCATTCATACAGAGAAGCATTCATATTCACAGAGAAGCATTCATACTCACAGAGAAGCATTCATATTCACAGAGAAGCATTCATACTCACAGAGAAGCATTCATACTCACAGAGAAGCATCCATACTCACAGAGAAGCATCCATACTCACAGAGAAGCATTCATACTCACAGAGAAGCATTCGTACTCACAGAAAAGCATTCATACTCACAGAGAAGCATCCATACTCAAAGAGAAGCATTCATACTCACAGAGAAGCATTCATACTCGCAGAGAAGCATTCGTACTCACAGAAAAGCATTCATACTCACAGAGAAGCATCCATACTCACAGAGAAGCATTCATACTCACAGAGAAGCATCCATACTCACAGAGAAGCATCCATATTCACAGAGAAGCATTCATACTCACAGAGAGATTGTTTCAAGATTCTTGAACAATTTCCACAGTGAGGAGCCAATCCCGAAGTCGTAATGTGGTTTGTGATCACTCTCTGTAAAAGATAAATCACAAAGCAGGTATAATAATAATAATAATAATAATAATAATAATAATAATAATAATAATAATAATAATAATAATAATAATAATAATGATTTCTCTTTGACATGCTATTCAAGAATTGCAAAATATTTTTTTTATTGTCTTGTGGATCTGACATCGTATATGAATTGCAGTAATTAATGTCAGAAGCATACTAGTGAGGTACGCACAACATGTACCTACCCGTGGATTTTTCTGAGGATATGGTGGTCTGGACGTGGACAATGACTGGTTGCATGGACCTCACCATGTGACCAACAATAGTCTCATATATGTACATCACTGCACGGATGTTCATCTCTCTAAAAAAAAAATGATCATAATCAAAATATAAGGATCGTATCGAGTCATTGGTTCTATCCCTTCATGCGCTCTATAGTATATTCTTCTTTTTGAGATTACTCCCATCATATAGTCATAACGATAGCATACGAACAAAAGAACAAGCATAGACTCACTGCTTGAAGATGTCATTATAAATATTGGAGACGTATTTGATGTGGACGAGCACTTCTTCCGTGATGGTAAGAGCAGCAGTCAAGTGTTCGCTGACGGTGTTCGCCTTCCCCAATGTCATGTGTGCCAGGCGATTCCACCTGGCGAACACGCAACCACGTCAGTAATAATAGGAAGCCCATGTGTCTTTTACGTTTACCATACGGAGGTTCGAGCCTCCACAACTCCATGCGCTTCATATAATGAAGCGGTGAAAAAAGCATTCGCAGGAATTTGTAAATACAATAAGAGAGTGGATAAACTGAGTCATTAACCTTTATAAGAGGAAAGAATTAAGCCTCGCTGAATTGCTATTTAATATCAGGTACCATTCAAGTTTACTTAAGTGTACCTTTACTAAAGAATAGAGGTCTCAGTGCAGTTTACCACATTATAGATCACTGACCATTCATCTGCATATTCTTTGATGGCTGCAATAACGTCCTCAATGATTGTTGTTAATCTGATCTTGTTAAGAAGTCTCTGGGTGTGTGGATGATCTTGCAAGCTCTGCAGTGCTCTGCAATATGAAGTAAATATGCAAAATATGAACTGTTAATGATTGTTTGAATTGGTTTAATAATTTAATTAAAAAAAAAGTTGCTAAACCTGTACGAGTCATACATTTGTTACGTTTAATTTAAGCTTTTCGCTTACACTAGGGTCATTATGGCTACATGTTGCCTCTTCACCACTAGTTAAAAATACTTTAACCCCCAATATAGGGGATTAAAATAAAGTCTCAAGGTATATACACTGAGAGGTATACACCACTTGGTGTATATACCCTGTGAATTATTGATCATGGGAGGTTAATTCGATTTAAAGTCCACTGACTACAAGAGGGTCGGTAAGGCTGCATATAATCGGTTCATCACCAGCTAAGAATACTTTAATTCCAAATATAGGCCTATTTAAATTAAAGTACACTCTAAATGTATATATAAATATATGTTGTTCTCTTAGCACATACATCAAAAGAAAGATATACTTACCAGAATAAGTAGTCTCCACGAGAGATGAACTTATTGGAATATACGTGAAGCGTGTGTTATATCATTGCATGTGGTTTTTATATATGAAAAGTAAATCATATATAGGATTTTGAACGTACTAACAAATCACACTTTGAATCTAGGGTATATGTTTGTAATTTTTATATATTAATAAGATAAGGAAGCAATGCACTTACTTTAATGTATATGTGAGCTGAACTCTGGAGCTATTTAATGCTACTGGAAAATATTCATCAAGAAACTTGATTTTATTTAAACATTTGGTAGCAAAGCAACATAGGGATGAACACAACTCTGACTGCTCTTCACTGGAGTACAAATTGAGCACTAGTGACGACTGGACTGCCTTGAGCTGAGCCAGTGCCCAAGAACTGTCCACGGACGCTGACTGTGAGGTTATGCTCCACCAAGCCAGCTGTTGGGCCTCTATGCTCAAGTTGAGCAACAGAGCGTGTTGGGCCAACACTGCAGTGACGGCATCTGGCACTCTGCCATTCCACAATACTCTCTCAGTCTTCGTGCCAGTCTGTAGGTACATACATATTATGTTATTCAATAACATTAACGCACGAATCTGAATTTAGGCTCCTGAAAGTTGACATTGCATCTCCCAAAATGCATTTGCATACTAATGGCTTTCTTTTGTGCCTAACAATGTTTTATTGCAGGAAAACTACATTATCCTTGTACAGCATTAAGAGAAATAAAAATGTGAATTTGAATTTTAAAGTTGGAAGGTAAAATGAGTATATTACTAGGCTGAAAAACAAGTAAAAATAAATGGCACATACATTTATTAACTAATACTTATTTTGCTATTCTTAATTTTTATTTGAGATTTTTTTGTCTTTTTTTTTCAATCTCTTCCATCTTCCCAAAGTCCTTTTAGTATATACAATGTGTGTGTACTCACCTAGTTGTACTCACCTAGTTGAGGTTGCGGGGGTCGAGTCCGAGCTCCTGGCCCCGCCTCTTCACTGATCGCTACTAGGTCACTCTCCCTGAGCCGTGAGCTTTATCGTACCTCTGCTTAAAGCTATGTATGGATCCTGCCTCCACTACATCGCTTCCCAAACTATTCCACTTACTGACTACTCTGTGGCTGAAGAAATACTTCCTAACATCCCTGTGATTCATCTGTGTCTTTAGCTTCCAACTGTGTCCCCTTGTTACTGTGTCCAATCTCTGGAACATCCTGTTTTTGTCCACCTTGTCAATTCCTCTCAGTATTTTGTATGTCGTTATCATGTCCCCCCTATCTCTCCTGTCCTCCAGTGTCGTCAGGTTGATTTCCCTTAACCTCTCCTCGTAGGACATACCTCTTAGCTCTGGGACTAGTCTTGTTGCAAACCTTTGCACTTTCTCTAGTTTCTTTACGTGCTTGGCTAGGTGTGGGTTCCAAACTGGTGCCGCATACTCCAATATGGGCCTAACGTATACGGTGTACAGGGTCCTGAACGATTCCTTATTAAGATGTCGGAATGCTGTTCTGAGGTTTGCTAGGCGCCCATATGCTGCAGCAGTTATTTGGTTGATGTGCGCTTCAGGAGATGTGCCTGGTGTTATACTCACCCCAAGATCTTTTTCCTTGAGTGAGGTTTGTAGTCTCTGACCCCCTAGACTGTACTCCGTCTGCGGCCTTCTTTGCCCTTCCCCAATCTTCATGACTTTGCACTTGGTGGGATTGAACTCCAGGAGCCAATTGCTGGACCAGTTCTGCAGCCTGTCCAGATCCCTTTGTAGTTCTGCCTGGTCTTCGATCGAGTGTATTCTTCTCATCAACTTCACGTCATCTGCAAACAGGGACACCTCAGAGTCTATTCCTTCCGTCATGTCGTTCACAAATACCAGAAACAGCACTGGTCCTAGGACTGACCCCTGCGGGACCCCGCTGGTCACAGGTGCCCACTCTGACACCTCGCCACGTACCATGACTCGCTGCTGTCTTCCTGACAAGTATTCCCTGATCCATTGTAGTGCCTTCCCTGTTATCCCTGCTTGGTCCTCCAGTTTTTGCACCAATCTCTTGTGTGGAACTGTGTCAAACGCCTTCTTGCAGTCCAAGAAAATGCAATCCACCCACCCCTCTCTCTCTTGTCTTACTGCTGTCACCATGTCATAGAACTCCAGTAGGTTTGTGACACAGGATTTCCCGTCCCTGAAACCATGCTGGCTGCTGTTTGTACTCACCTATTTGTGGTTGCAGGGGTCGAGTCCTAGCTCCTGGCCCCGCCTCTTCACCGGTTGCTACTAGGCCCTCTCTCTCCCCGCTCCATGAGCTTTATCAAACCTCGTCTTAAAACTGTGTATGGTTCCTGCCTCCACTACGTCATTTTCTAGGCTATTCCACTGCCTTACAACTCTATGACTGAAGAAATACTTCCTACTATCTCTCTGACTCATTTGTGTCTTCAACTTCCAATTGTGGCCTCTTGTTTCTGTGTCCCCTCCCTGGAACATCCTGTCTTTGTCCACCTTGTCTATTCCACGCAGTATTTTATATGTCGTTATCATGTCTCCCCTGACCCTCCTGTCCTCCAGTGTCGTCAGGCCGATTTCCCTTAATCTTTCTTCATAGGACATTCCCCTTAGCTCTGGAACTAACCTTGTCGCAAACCTTTGTACTTTCTCTAGTTTCTTGACGTGCTTTATCAAGTGCGGGTTCCAAACAGGTGCTGCATACTCCAGTATGGGCCTGACATACACGGTGTACAGTGTCTTGAATGATTCCTTACTAAGGTATCGGAATGCTGTTCTCAGGTTTGCCAGGCGCCCATATGCTGCAGCAGTTATCTGATTGATGTGTGCTTCCGGAGACATGCTCGGTGTTATACTCACCCCAAGATCTTTCTCCTTGAGTGAGGTTTGCAGTCTTTGGCCACCTAGCCTATACTCTGTCTGTGGTCTTCTGTGCCCTTCCCCTATCTTCATGACTTTGCATTTGGCAGGATTAAATTCGAGAAGCCATTTGCTGGACCAGGTGTCCAGTCTGTCCAGGTCTCTTTGAAGTCCTGCCTGGTCCTCATCAGATTTAATTCTCCTCATTAACTTCACATCATCTGCAAACAGGGACACTTCTGAGTCTAACCCTTCCGTCATGTCGTTCACATATACCAAAAATAGCACTGGTCCTAGGACCGACCCCTGTGGGACCCCGCTCGTCACAGGTGCCCACTGTGATACATCATTACGTACCATGACTCGTTGTTGCCTCCCTGTCAGGTATTCTCTGATCCATTGCAGTGCCCTTCCTGTTATATGCGCCTGATGCTCTAGCTTCTGCACTAATCTCTTGTGAGGAACTGTGTCAAAGGCCTTCTTGCAGTCCAAGAAGATGCAATCAACCCACCCCTCTCTCTCTTGTCTTACTTCTGTTATTTTATCATAAAACTCCAGAAGGTTTGTGACACAGGATTTGCCTTCCGTGAATCCGTGCTGGTTGGCATTTATACTCCTGTTCCGTTCCAGGTGCTCCACCACTCTCCTCCTGATAATCTTCTCCATAATTTTGCATACTATACACGTCAATGACACAGGTCTATAGTTTAGTGCCTCTTTTCTGTCTCCTTTTTTAAAAATGGGAACTACATTTGCCGTCTTCCATACCTCAGGTAGTTGCCCAGTTTCCAGGGATGTGTTGAAGATTGTGGTAAGTGGCACGCACAACATATCTGCTCCCTCTCTAAGGACCCACGGGGAGATGTTGTCCGGTCCCATTGCCTTTGAGGTATCGATGTCCCTTAGCAGTTTCTTCACCTCCTCCTCATCTGTATGTATGTCGTCCAACACTTGTTGGTGTATTCCTTGCTGGTGTCCCCATCTGGTCTGTCCCCCCAGAGTCCTTCCTGTCTCTACTGTGTGTGTGTGTGTGTGTGTGTGTGTGTGTGTGTGTGTGTGTGTGTGTGTGTGTGTGTATGTGTGTGTGTGTGTGTGTGTGTGTACTCACCTATTTGTACTCACCTATTTGTGGTTGCAGGGGTCGAGTCTCAGCTCCTGGCCCCGCCTCTTCACTGAACGCTACTAGGTCCTCTCTCTCCCTGCTCCATGAGCTTTATCATACCTCGTCTTAAAGCTATGTATGGTTCCTTCCTCCACTACATCACATGCTAGTATTCCACTTCCTGACTACTCTATGACTGAAGAAATACTTCCTAACATCCCTTGACTCATCTGAGTCTTCAACTTCCAATTGTGACCCCTTGTTTCTGTGTCCCCTCTCTGGAACACCTGTCTTTGTCCACCTTGTCTATTCCACGCAGTATTTTGTATGTCGTTATCATGTCTCCCCTGACACCTGTCCTCCAGTGTCGTCAGTGTGATGTTCCCTTAACCTTTCTTCGTAGGTTGTGTGTACTCACCTAATTGTACTCACCTAATTGTGGTTGCAGGGGTCGAGACTCAGCTCCTGGCCCCGCCTCTTCACTGATCGCTACTGGATCCTCTCTCTCTCTGCTTCCTGAGCTTTGTCATACCTCTTCTTAAAACTATGTATGGTTCCTGCCTCCACTACTTCACTTGCTAGGCTATTCCACTTGCTGACAACTCTATGACTGAAGAAATACTTCCTAACGTCCCTGTGACTCGTCTGAGTCTTCAGCTTCCAGTTGTGACCCCTTGTCCCTGTGTCCCCTCTCTGGAACATCCTATCTCTGTCCACCTTGTCTATTCCCCGCAGTATCTTGTATGTCGTTATCATGTCTCCCCTGACCCTTCTGTCCTCCAGTGTCGTCAGTCCGATTTCCCTTAACCTTTCCTCGTACGACATTCCCTTGAGCTCTGGGACTAGCCTTGTTGCAAACCTTTGTACTTTCTCTAACTTCTTGACGTGCTTGACCAGGTGTGGGTTCCAGACTGGTGCTGCATACTCCAGTATGGGCCTAACATACACAGTGTACAGTGTCTTGAACGATTCCTTATTAAGGTATCGGAACGCTATTCTCAGGTTTGCCAGGCGCCCGTATGCTGCAGCAGTTATTTGGTTGATGTGTGCCTCCGGTGATGTGCTCGGTGTTATGGTCACCCCAAGGTCTTTCTCCCTGAGTGAGGTCTGTAGTCTTTGTCCACCTAGCCTATACTCTGTCTGCGGTCTTCTTTGCCCCTCCCCAATCTTCATGACTTTGCATTTGGCTGGATTGAATTCGAGAAGCCAGTTACTGGACCACATGTCCAGCCTGTCCAGGTCTCTTTGCAGTCCTGCCTCATCCTCGTCCGATTTAATTCTTCTCATCAACTTCACGTCATCTGCGAACAGGGACACTTCAGAGTCTATTCCTTCCATCATGTCGTTCACATATATCAAAAATAGCACTGGTCCTAGAACTGACCCCTGTGGGACCCCGCTCGTAACAGGCGCCCACTGTGATACCTCTTCACGTACCATGACTCGTTGCTGCCTCCCTGTCAGGTATTCCCTTATCCATTGCAGTGCCCTCCCTTTTACATGCGCCTGATCCTCCAGCTTCTGCACTAATCTCTTGTGGGGAACTGTGTCAAAGGCCTTCCTGCAGTCTAGGAAAACGCAATCTACCCACCCCTCTCTCTCGTGTCTTACTTCTGTTACCTTGTCATAAAACTCCAGGAGGTTTGTGATACAAGATTTGCCTTCCATGAACCCATGCTGGTTTTCATTTATAATCTTGTTCCTTTCCAGGTGTTCGACCACTCTCCTCCTGATAATCTTCTCCATGACTTTGCACACAATACATGTCAGAGACACAGGTCTGTAGTTTAGTGCCTCGTTTCTGTTTCCTTTCTTAAATATGGGGACTACATTAGCTGTCTTCCATTTCTCAGGTAGTTGCCCAGTTTCAAGGGATGTGTTGAAGATTGTGGTTAGAGGCACGCACAGCATCTCTGCTCCTTCTCTAAGGACCCATGGGGAGATGTTGTCCGGTCCCATCGCCTTTGAGGTGTCAAGGTCACTTAAGAGCTTCTTCACCTCCTCCTCAGTTGTTCGTATGTCATCCAACACTTGTTGGTATATTCCCTCTTGATGTTCCCTTCTGTGCTGTCTTCCCACAGCCCTTCCTGTCTCTACTGTAAAAACTTCCTTAAATCTCCTGTTCAGCTCCTCACATACCTCCTGATCATTTCTTGTGAGTTCTCCACCTTCTGTCCTTAATCTGATCACCTGGTCTTTGACTGTTGTCTTCCTCCTGATGTGGCTATACAACAGTTTCGGGTCAGTCTTGATTCTCGATGCTATGTCATTTTCATACTGTCGCTGGGCCTCCCTCCTTACCTGTGCGTACTCATTCCTGGCTCTGCGACTGATCTCCCTATTTTCGTGTGTTCTCTGCCTTCTGTACTTTTTCCATTCTCTATTGCACTTTGTTTTTGCCTCCTTACACCGTCGGGTAAACCAGGGGCTCGTTCTGGTCTTCCCGTTGTTACTGTTGCCCTTGGGAATAAACCTTTCCACTGCCTCCTTGCATTTTGTTGTTACATATTCCATCATTTCATTTACTGGCTTTCCTGCCAGTTCTCTGTCCCACTGGACCTCCCGCAGGAAGTTCTTCAACCCTATGTAGTCCCCTCTTTTATAGTCAGGCTTTTCCCATTCAACTCCTGTTATTCTCTCCACTTGCAGCTCTACTATGTATTCAAAGCACAGAACCACGTGGTCGCTAGCTCCTAGGGGACTCTCATACTTGATGTCCTCAATGTCTGAGCTGCCCAGGGTGAACACAAGGTCCAATCTTGCTGGTTCATCCTCCCCTCTCACTCTGGTAGTGTCCTTAACATGTTGGTGCATGAGGTTTTCCAGCACCACGTCCAACATCCTGGCTCTCCATGTTTCGGGACCCCCATGTGGCTCCAGGTTTTCCCAGTCAATCTCCCTGTGGTTGAAATCCCCCATAACCAGCAACTTTGCTCTGCTGGAGTGAGCTCTTCTTGCCACCTCAGCAAGTGTGTCCACCATTGCTCTGTTGCTCTCTTCATATTCCTCTCTTGGCCTCCTGCAGTTCTGTGGTGGATTATACATCACTGCAATGACCACTTTGTGTTCCCCAGACTGAAGTGTACCTGCTATGTAGTCTCTTTCTCCCGTCTCATCTATTCCTTCCATTTTCTCGAATTTCCATCCATTGTGTGTCTCCATGAGTTTTGTTTCTGTAACTGCTATGATGTCTGGGGACTTCTCATTGATTCTTTCTTGCCATTCCTCATGTTTATTCGTTAATCCATCTGCATGTGTACCAAACCTTCAACTTCTGTTCTAATACTGTAACTGTGGTGCGGGGGGTGGAAACAGAGGGATCGTGTGTGATGGTTGTGTGTGTGTGTGTGTGTGTGTGTACTCACCTAATTGTGGTTGCAGGGTTCGATCCACAGTTCCTAGCCCCGCCTCTTCACTGGTTACTACTAGGTCACTCTCCCTGCTCCATGAGCTTTATCATACCTCTTCTTAAAGATATGTATGGATCCTGCCTCCACTACATCACCTTCCAGACTATTCCACTTCCTGACAACTCTGTGACTGAAGAAATACTTCCTAACATCCCTGTGATTCATCTGAGTCTTCAGCTTCCAACTGTGACCCCTTGTTGCTGTGTCCCATCTCTGGAACATCCTGTCTCTGTCCACCTTGTCGATTCCTCTCCGTATTTTATATGTCGTTATCATATCCTCCCTATCTCTCCTGTCCTCCAGTGTCGTCAGGTCGATTTCCCTTAACCTCTCCTTGTAGAACATGCCCCTTAGCTCTTGTTGTAAACCTTTGCACTTTCTCTAATTTCCTTACGTGCTTGGCTAGCTATGGGTTCCAAGCTAGTGCTGCATACTCCAATATAGGCCTGACGTGCACGATATACAGGGTCCTGAACTATTCCTTATTGAGATGTCGGAATGCTGTTCTTAGGTTTGCTAGGCGCCCGTATGCTGCAGCAGTTATTTGAGTTGATCTCTGGCCCTCTAGACTGTACTGTGTGTGTGTGTATGTGTGTGTGTGTGTGTGTGTGTTATAGGAGAGAATGTGTGGAAAAGAATGAAGAATTTCATATACGTTGGTGAATGACTCGTTTAGTGTAAGAGAAGTATGTAAGTCTTAAGATTAACAGATGGAGGCTCCAACTTCGTGTGTGTGTGTGTGTGTGTGTGTATGTGTGTGTGTGCATGTGTGTATGTGTGTGTGTGCATATGAGTGTGTGAAAGAGTCTGTGTCTGTTTATTTTTCTCCTTTCTCTATACCCTTCCAATATTTTCGTTTTGTTTACTTCAGTCACATCCATCATCTTATTTTTTTTCTCTGCTCCCTACATTTTAGTTTCTTTACACTACTATCTTCTCTCTTCTCTCTGTCCCATCCTCCCAAGTGTACCTTTCCCTAAACGACATCATCATGACACGAGACAAACCATCAACAAGATACTCGCCATATCCTCATCAGACTGAAGATAACGCATCAAGATCTGCTTCACCAGGTCACAATGGGCTTGGTAACCAGTGTTCGTTAAGTCAGACACAACAGAAAAGCTGCCTGAGAGTCGAACTCTGGTAGAGTGAGCCTCGTCATCCTTCTCACCATCCTCTGGATTACCAAACAAATACCAGCCATCAAGCGAAGATATCACGATATCCTGTTAAGAAATAATAATGAAAACATCACATTCCCACTTACAGACAATCATATACTTTATTTCTACAAGTATATGTACAAAACACACAGGCTTAGCTGACATCAGTGACATACTACTATATAGAAAGCCGCTTGTTATGCAGAGTATTTTGTGCAAATTAGGTTATTTTGGCCCAGGATGCAACCCACACCAGTCAACTAGCACCCAGGTACCTATTTTACTGATAGGTGAAAGCTGAGTGCGCTACCAATCAAGCTACAGGATCATAACGAAAAAGGAGAAAAGATAACATTCTATAAAGACAAAAAGGATCGTAACGAATAGGATTATATATATATATATATATATATATATATATATATATATATATATATATATATATATATATATATATATATATATATATATATATATATATATATATATATATATATATATATATATATATATATGTGTGTGTGTGTGTGTGTGTGTGTGTGTGTGTGTGTGTGTGTGTGTGTGTGTGTGTCTTAAATGGCGGGTGTAGATGAGAGGATAAGGTATTTTATCACATGCACACAAGTATACCCCCTTGAAAGGGATACCTTTGTGCGATAACATAGTAATGATTCTTAGTATCAGTCTCAAACTTTCATTTTTCTTATATATGTGTAAAACAAAGGTTAATATTATTCTGGGGTACTGTAACTTTCCTTTGAACAAAGTAATAATAATAATAATAATAATATTTGACCTGGTCGGGTCAAAACAAGAGATGAAATATTAATAATAATCACAATAATAATAATAATAATAATAATAAATTATTTCAGATTTTATTTATAAGGTCCCGCTCATTCAATAATTATTTATAATATGTTGTGCACCGGACACCCAATTCTACACGAAATAAAGACCAATTCTTTCCCGTAAATTCCAACACTTGCCTTAAGAGAGAGAGTTAAGGAAGCCAGAAGCACTAGAGAGCTGTGTGTGTTATGGAGAAGCTTGCTCAGTATACGATGTCGATGGCTGTCATCCTCTTCGTCTTCGTGCCTGGAAGATGCCTCAAGATTTAAGACTCACGAAATCGTAATAACACAATTGTAAACGAATCACGGAATGAAGCAACATTCCTTGTAATTTACTAATGCAAACTTCAGAATGTGCCTTTAAAATTTCTTCAGTTAGTTCTGTTCAAGAGTGATTATATCAAGAATCTTGAGGACTATGGTACTATCAATAAAAACAATGTACTCTGATTTAAAAGCAAATATTCTATCATTAAAAACAATGTACTCTGAGTAAAAACAAAGATTATATCATTATAAAATCATGAATTCTGATTAAAAACAAAGATTATATTAAAAACAATGTATCACTAATAACCATGATACGACCATAAAGAAATATCTCACCATAATTCCAGTAGGATATGGTCCCACTGAAGATCACCAATGAGCCTGGGGAAAAAATATAACGTTAACGAAATTCAGATCTGTTTTAGTATTGTCCTGATGACCAACGTCTTCAGTGGCCTCGTAATGGACTGTTATATTGTCTCATTACTTTTCTGGGGGAGTAAGAAAATTTCTTGTTGATCTCTCTACTCTTTCTTTGTCAGTTTTAAATTGTTGCTTTAATTGTGTGTCAGACTTGATGCTCTGAAGTGGTCAGTGTTAACGTTATCAAATCTATTTCGCAAATATTATGTATGATTAACTCATGACATGTCTTATGTACATTCATTGACATAAGGCTTAAGCTTGCCCGAAATTCTCTGCATTAGAGCGAAAAACTAATGTGAAGGACCTGGGAGTGATAATGTCAGAGAATTTCACTTTCAAAGATCACAACAATGTACCTGCCACATGGCTTTCAACATGCTCACAAGTGTCATCCATTTCTGCATGAAAAATGTATCATGTGGAAATACAACTGAATTTGTATTTAACTTACAGAAGCTGGAAAAACTCTTAGTAAGCAGTGAGCTGTTTAACAGCATCATATAAAATCTAGGAAAAATTAATTCCAATCTCAGTAATCTTTTACAATAACTAAGATGATTAAGTATTATAATAAATATTATATTAAAGAGACACAGATTTTTTCACATACAAATACATTATATAAAAAATGACATAATAACGTACACGTCAAATTTCTGCATCCACTTCGGATAAAGAGTATCTTTTTCTGTTTGTGTCCTCTGGTCCATGTTGCCGGGAGCAGACACACTCAAGTAGGTGTTTGTTGGACCTGCGGATAAACTCTTGATGATGAGTTCGGAAGACCAAGCTTCATACATCATGGCTGAGTCAGTGTTATAGATTTTTTAAGCCACGTGTAGGTCATAGCCTTATGTTATTATTGTTACTGAGACCAGTGGTTGAAAGTCAGTGTAAAATTACAAAAATGAATTACGCTACCCTAGTTCACTGAAACCTAAATTGTTGCCTCTGTAAATTTCCTAATATTACTATTACTACTAGTAAAACTGCTACTACTAGTACTACTACAACTAGTACTACTACTACTTCTAGCACTTGTACAGACGCACTTAAAACTGGCGATGGTTCTTGGTCTAACTTTAGTGTCGGGTTAATCTTCTTAATTATTAAACTAAAATCGAATTTAATTTATATGACACTAAACAGTCATTACATCAGATTAATATAACTTCATCGTTTAATATACTGAGAGCGCGCTCAGTCTGTAAATATCTAGCATTTATCAGCAAGTAATGGAAAGTAGTACTACAGCGTGTGTGTTAATTTACATTTACAATTTTTCCCCAGAATCTTTCCAGCTTTTAAAGTTCGGACAATCCTGCACACACACACACATTCTAAAAGTTTTCAAAGCAGAAACTAGCTGCTTGCAACAGGAGAGAAATGTACAGTAAAACAAGGTACGTACCTTTGGAATCCCTGCGACACAGAACCTTTGCTTCTCTCACCATCAAGTGAAGAGTTACTGCAACTGGCTGAGGAAGACGTAAAGCTCCACCATAACTAATCATATCATGGAAGGTGTTACGGGAATATTGACAAAGTGTAGTTGAAGATGACACACAAGCAGTGGTTTTAAGCTTTAAGATAATGTTTTGGAAACATTAAAGATAACGTTTTGGAAACCTTTAAGATAACGTTTTGGTAACCTTAGGAAAATCTAAGATAACGTTACACTTGAACAACAGGCTTTTTCTAGTCTAAAAAAAAAAAAAACTGTCTTACAGGCTGCTTTTATCTCTGTACTTACACAATTTATTGTTATCTCTGCACTTAAACATACAAACAAGTTATTAACAGACTTTTACGATAACCTTCGAAACAATTTATTATACCAGTCCTCCAAAATTAATTAGTGTTTGATAATAACATCGTCATATTTTTTTGAGTGTTTTTAAATAAAATATATCAGATATAATATAAACACTAATGACTTTATTAACTGCTTAGTACTGCCTAATAATAAAAATAAAGTAACTGTCAAAGTGGGAAATCATAACACTGTTGATATGTTAATAGTCTAAACTAAATTAACTAAACACGTATTATCTCCCTTGAAATCAGTGACCAGAATAATTTATTTTGGTAAAACAGGTCCTCAGCATCATTCATTTACTAGCTGTCTTGCCTTGCCAGGACGGTGCAAACCTCACAGATCAGTCAACCCTCCAAACTTCAACATCACCACACACCTCTTGCAGAATGGAGGCACTGTACATCCCACCGCCAGGACTCAAGCCCGGCCACCACCATCAGCTGACAATTTTAATAGTCCCCTCCCTCTATTTTTTATTACACTGTTTAACTAGACTTTTCTGCAATTTTTTTACCTTTCTGTGTTGAACTTGTGTCTTCATCCGCTGAATGGTTTCTTCGTCAACACTGAAAATGTCTTGAAGACACTGCATCACCTGAGGTACTGTTGTTCTTACTATGGGACAGGTGATGTTACTAGGCTTCCTACCAGGCACACAGTTTGCTCGACCAGCTGCAACACTTGCAACATGCCACGGTCCACTCTCACCCATAAGGGCATTAACGCTGTACAACACATCCAGCAAAAGCTCTTCTGTCTGCTGGAAAAAAAAAACGGTTATTTTATTTAGTTTGCTAGAGTACAAGGTAGGTGTAATGTTAGTCAGGAAACAGGACAAGTGTTTCCTGACGCGAGTCTTAGTCATACGATGACCCACAGCTGGGAGCTTTCGGCTGGCTGGGTCAGTAAGAGAAGAGTTCATGTTAATGAAGATAAATACTTCATTTATTATTATTATTATTATTATTATTTATCACAACTAAGTGCTAAACCCACAAGGGTCATACCATTTTTTTTTTGCCTCCTGATTTTTTTATGTAACAATATTTTGGTTTTGACTTTTGTTTAAATCGTACATATGGATGAAAAGTTTTCATGGTTCACTTAATAAAATGCTTTGCCGGTCAGTTGAAAAAAAAAATTCAACTATTTCCATTTTTCTTATTGTATAAAAATAATTTAGGCACATGAATATAAGTATTAAATATTTTACAATGACTTAAACACCATGTCAAAAACAACAGCTGTGACTGTCTTAAATATTTTTAATACTGTAATATCTTATTAATACTCAATTATTCTTTTAGGCTGACTAGATTAATTTTATTTTATTTTATTTTTTTGGAGAGGATTAATAAATAATTCTGAATTATACAATTTTTTAAAATACTGAAAATTCCCCAACAAAAGATTTGCATTATTATAATATATCTAAATGTCATACTGACACATGTTATATCACGTTGAGACGTGTATTATATGCTGCGAAAACAAGGTTACTTAAGCACAATTTCGTGGGTCAAAATAAAGAAAAATAAAACAATTCTAACAAACTACTGATACAAGTAGGTCGAAAGTCCAGCTGTTGCGGATCAAAATTAGTTAAATCGTCAAGTTATTTGGCTTCTAGACTCCTCCCTTCTCTCTTCTTCCTCCTCCTTCTATCCCCATACCCATCCCCTCCCCCCGGACTCCATCCTCCTCAACACAGGGCTCTTTTCTGCAGGGAATGAGATACTGATCCTAGTAAGGAATCGTTCAAGACACTGTACACTGTGTACGTCAGGCCCATACTGGAGTATGCAGCACCAGTTTGGAACCCACACCTGGTCAAGCATGTAAAGAAATTAGAGAAAGTGCAAATTTTTGCAACAAGGCTAGTTCCGGAGCTCAGGGGAATGTCCTATGAAGAAAGGGAAATCGGCCTGACGACACTGGAGGACAGGAGGGTCAGGGGAGACATGATAACTACATACAAAATACTGCGTGGAATACATAAAGTGGACAGAGACAGGATGTTCCAGAGAGGGGACACAGAAACAAGAGGTCACAATTGGAAGCTGAAGACTCAGACGAGTCACAGGGATGTTAGGAAGTATTTCTTCAGTCATAGAGTTGTCAGGAAGTGGAATAGTCTAGCAAGTGATGTAGTGGAGGCAGGAACCATACATAGCTTTAAGACGAGGTATGGCAAAGCTCAGGGAGCAGAGAGAGAGGACCTAGTAGCGATCAGTGAAGAGGCGGGGTCCAGGAGCTGAGTCTCGACCCCTTCAACTACAATTAGGTGAGTACGCACACACACACACACACACACACCAAGGCCCAGTAACAGAGCCACTCCATAAACGCTCCAGGACTCCAGCTGTGTCTCCTTCAGAGTCGTTGCCAGCTGCGCAGTGCATTCTTACGACGGCCAAGTTTTTTTCTACCTATGTCAGCAACTCAAACAATATCAGGTGCACCTCCCATGAAGTTATCGGTCTTCTGTTGCTTGCAACATACTGGGCGCTGCCTGAGAGTTCAGGTATAACTAATTCTCTCCAGCGAGAAGGCAGGAGGTGCCCTTCCCTACCCATTCACCAGCGTCGAGGAACCTCCTCTGGTGTAGTTGGAAGCGCACTCAGCTCAGACACCGAGTGTCTGTGGTTCAATTCCCGGCATGGGTGGAAACGTTGGGTATGTTTCCTTACACCTGCTGTCCCTGTTCACACAGACGTTGTATAATCTCTAAGGATTAAGCGCTCCATCATCATCATCATAATAATAATAATGGCCCTGTTCACCTAACAGTAAGTAGGTATTTGGGTACTAGTCGACTGTTGTGGGTCGCATCTTGGGGGTGGTAGTATACCTTGGATAGGGCTGGGCTTAGAAATGAACTGAGGCAGGATAACAGGACTTAGTCTGTAAAACTGACGTGCAAAAAACAAAAGGCATAATGACACCTTGTCTGAATGGCGGAGAGAATACACATTGTCCTGTCAAAATTATTCACAGAGAAGAAATGCTAAAGTTGATTTGATCATTTATCGGGTATCCAAACTTTGTATTAAATTTCTAAACTGGAGCATTTTACAGCCATGTTGCTTCAGTTGTCACCTGGATGCTGGTTGCATCTCCCAGCAAGTTGGAGACGTGACCTTGCACACGTTGCAGAATACATCACACCTGTTTCATCTCGCCTTCATTTAGTGCCAATTCACCATGCTGGCTGAACCACTATAAATGCAGGTACATATTTCCTGTATTTTGAGTCAGCTGTTTTAACTATTGGTTAAATTACTAGTTTAACTACTGGTTCAATCATTGGTCCAGTCATAATTCAATTTATTGGAACCTGTGTACATTCCGGTCCACCACCTCCATTGCTGGTCCTACTTTTTTTTTTCAAACCAGTTCTTATACCCTGGCTCACCTCCTCTGCTTGCTGCTGCACTGCTCTTGAATTTGCTGCATCCTTCGTGACTAGCGGAGAGACAGTAAACAACATGTACAGAAGCAGTAAAATCAACAGGGGGGTACATTTCGCACAGTTTCTCCTTCAAAATGATAGTCATATTTATTAAGGCATTTCAGTTTGTGCAGACAGGAATGCAAACAATAAACCTGTTGCCTAGTAACAAAATTGACATCAGAAGTGATAAAGAATGCAAAGATGGCACTATTCTGGAGCCTTTCAAGCCATGAACTGGAACATCGGCACGATCTTACGCATTTAATAGAGCACTATAAAATACATGGGTGCAAGTAGAAAATATTAATGTGCCATGACAGTCTATAATACCACAAATTCTTATTATTGTCTTTAGCAATGCTCGTCCAACCGCCGAGTGTTCTGAATACTTACCGGCCAAACACAAACCTCATCACCGGGATGCTGCATCATTTAGCAGGCAAAAAGATGTACTTGGTCAGCGCAGTTAGTGGCACCAGTTTTACTACCAGTGATCCCAACCTGGACTCAATATTTCTGCAAGAATCGGATGTTTATAAATCAGCTGTCATTGTCAACTGGGGCTGCTGGACATCAAACACAAGCAGGACCTTGACATTTTATAAAGATTATTATTTTAGATCACTAGGCTAGTCAACAACTGCTTTTCCGGTTTAATTCTTGACTAAATAAAATTATTTTTTGGCGCGTCACTAGGCACCTTGAAACAGAAAGACGAAAAGTAAGACACATATGCAACTGTTGAGTCTCTTCATAATGTAGCAATAAAAAATACTCAACCGTTTTACCTGTGTCTTATTCCTAAACTTGTCGGTATTATATACCAGTTTCAACAAGATGATGATGAAATCAAGAGCTTCGAGGCCACAGCAGCCATCAGAAGTATTCGTTCAGAAGTTTCCATGATGCGTCGACTAAACCAGCTTTGGTTTTATAATCTCTCGTCTGCCAAGCGCATTATCTAACGAGCAAGTTTGTATCAATGACCTTAAGGAATGCATTAATTTGTAACAGAGAGATATGTGGTTTGGAAAGGCGTTCGAGGACATTTTCCTGGTTTTATATCATTCATATCAGATACAGCTTGGATTCGACCTTGTTGCTTGAGGAACACTTTACTGTACGCTCGTAAAGAGCGTACAGTAAAGTGACCCTCACTCCAGTCCTCTTCCATAGCGGTTAAGGAAATAACTGGCAGATCTACCAGCGAACCCTTCTTCGTCATTTCCAGGTTGTCAACTGCTGTTAAATCATCCTGCTCGGAACACTTCTGGCATACAGGGACACTGTCGCAGTCCTCGAGGTACCAGATCATATACAGTCTAACTTGTATCCGGAGGTTGCTAATAACATAATCTCAAGTATATATATATATATATATATATATATATATATATATATATATATATATATATATATATATATATATATATATATATATATATATATATATATATATATATATGTCGTGCCGAATAGGCAGAACTTGCGATCTTGGCTTAAATAGCAACGCTCATCTTGCCATATAGGACAAGCGAAAATTTGTGTATGCAATAATTTCGCCAAAATCATTCTGAACCTAACGAAAAAAATATATTTCACTGTGTTTGTTTAGTATTAAATTATTGTAAACAAATCTAAAATATATTTAGTTGGGTTAGGCTAAAATAAATTGCTCTTGTTATAATAAGGTTAGGTAAGTTTTCTAAGATTCTTTTGGTGCAAAATTAAAATTTTTTACATTAACATTAATGAAAAAAATATATCTTTAAACGTATAAGAGAAAATTTTAGAAAGGACTTAATTTTAAATGAGTTCTTGCTAATTGACCAGTTTTACATATTCGGCACGACATATATATATATATATATATATATATATATATATATATATATATATATATATATATATATATATATATATATATATATATATATATATATATATATATATATATATATATATATATATATATTTCGTGACGAATAGGCAGAACTTGCGATCTTGGCTTAAATAGCAACGCTCATCTTGCCATATAGGACAAGTGAAAATTTGTGTATGCAATAATTTCGCCAAAATCATTCTGAACCTAACGAAAAAAATATATTTCACTGTGTTTGTTTAGTATTAAATTACTGTAAACAAATCTAAAATATATTTAGTTGGGTTAGGCTAAAATAATATATATATATATATATATATATATATATATATATATATATATATATATATATATATATGTCGTGCCGAATAGGCAGAACTTGCGATCTTGGCTTAAATAGCAACGCTCATCTTGCCATATAGGACAAGTGAAAATTTGTGTATGCAATAATTTCGCCAAAATCATTCTGAACCTAACGAAAAAAATATATTTCACTGTGTTTGTTTAGTATTAAATTATTGTAAACAAATCTAAAATATATTTAGTTGGGTTAGGCTAAAATAAATTGCTCTTGTTATAATAAGGTTAGGTAAGTTTTCTAAGATTCTTTTGGTGCAAAATTAAAAATTTTTACATTAACATTAATGAAAAAAATATATCTTTAAACGTATAAGAGAAAATTTTAGAAAGGACTTAATTTTAAATGAGTTCTTGCTAATTGACCAGTTTTACATATTCGGCACGATATATGTATATATATATATATATATATATATATATATATATATATATATATATATATATATATATATATATATATATATATATATATATATATATATATATATTTCTTTCTTTCTTTCAACACACCGGCCGTATCCCACCGAGGCGGGGTGGCCCAAAAGGAAAAACGAAAGTTTCTCCTTTTACATTTAGTAATATATACAGGAGAAGAGGTTACTAGCCCCTTGCTCCCGGCATTTTAGTCGCCTCTTACAACACGCATGGCTTACGGAGGAAGAATTCTGTTCCACTTCCCCATGGAGATAAGAGGAAATAAACAAGAATAAGAACTAGAAAGAAAATAGAAGAAAACCCAGAGGGGTGTGTATATATGTGCTTGTACATGTATGTGTAGTGTGACCTAAGTGTAAGTAGAAGTAGCAAGACGTACCTGAAATCTTGCATGTTCATGAGACAGAAAAAAGGACACCAGCAATCCTACCATCATGTAAAACAATTACAGGCTTTCGTTTTACACTCACTTGGCAGGACGGTAGTACCTCCCTGGGCGGTTGCTGTCTACCAACCTACTACCTATATATATATATATATATATATATATATATATATATATATATATATATATATATATATATATATATATATATATATATATATATATATATATATATATATATATATATATATATATATATATATATATATATATATATATATATATATATATATATATATATATATATATATATATATATATATATATATATATATATATATATATATATATATATATATATATATATATATATATATATATATATATATATATATATATATATATATATATATATATATATATATATATATATATATATATATATATATATATATATATATATATATATATATATATATATATATATATATATATATATGCAAGGAATTCGCGAGAGCAGGCGAAATATACACAAACACTGATCTCTGGCTGAAGGAAGAGAGAGATCAGTGTTTATATATATATATATATATATATATATATATATATAGAGAGAGAGAGAGAGAGAGAGAGAGAGAGTGAAGTTTCTTACACACAAGACTGGGATGTTTTCTTAAGCAGGATTTAAATGTTTATTAAAAGTGGACTTTTCTAACACATTCTTCCCCGGATGTAACCCAAACTAGAGGGTTAACACTCAGGTGTGTCTACTGGTAGATGGAGAGGAGCGGCAAAGGTGTCAGGAAACTTACCCAGAGAATCGAACCCAGGGCCTTGAGATTGAGAGTCAAATGTTTATCCCCCTCCCCACAGCTCGTAGGAGACCCCCAGTACTCGCCACTGTGCCAATTATATGATCATTTCCATTTATGTAATGCATTGGGTGACACCATAAGTTTGCTGGTATTCAGACTGCCTGCGCCACTGGCCTATACTGTGTATTCATGAGACACAAACACGTGAGAGAAAATTACAATGAATATTTTAAAACAAAGTCGAAACAAAAACAACATTCACTCAGGGAGACGCCAGATGCTTCAAGGAAATAACCGTTTTTAAAACAACGGAAAATATTTTTAGAACAAAGGATGGTGAACCTCGATTATGTTGTGATCCGAGTACGTATATTGTTTTTGATACGGTGACATTTCGTATCAGATCATCATTGTTAGTGAAGATGAGGTCCAGTGTATTCTCCAATCTAGTAGGTATGTACAACACCTGGGTATCTGTACAGAAAGACGGCACATCCCTGGTGAGCGAAACATCTCTCAATAAGGATATACATGTGTTGCATATGTGTCTCATTCATCATTAGGAAAAATGCCACATGGATGAGTTGCTATACAATTCTGACAGATGAAAATATATGTTATGTTAAATCCGCATCTTGTTTTTCCATGACTCATACCCACAAATAATATATAATACGTTGTTCTTAATCTAGACAGAATTATGTTGATAATGGTATGTTATACCGAGAAGTTGAAGAGTAAGACACATATGCAACAGTTGGGTATCTTTATTGTTGATTGTAATCGAAACGTTTCAATCAACAATAAAGATACCTAAATGCTGCACATGTGTCTTAGAAGCAGATCACCAACTGGAAAAGACCCGGGTCAGGACAACACTGGCGAACCTACAAGAAGAATTAGACGTAGAAAGGTCTCAGCAGATTGCCTCGGCGTAGACTACAGAGTTCTCTGCTATTTGGACTTTCTCCATGTACTCCTAAATGTCGAATGATGGTATTGTACTTTAGTTCAAGCAGAAGCCGGATCCTTCTCAAGGTTATGAAATTTCCATTAATCAAGGCTTCTCTTCCCGGTTTTTCCAACAAATGCAGCAAGAAACTCGCATTTTCCTTATTGTGAAGGAAAACAATGGTCACCTAAAGATTTGCCTCCACCCCAAGAAAATTAGTTACCTAAATTTGTACAGATTTTTAGGTTAAGTTATTTTATACTACGTTTGGAGTTGTAACTCCAAGCTCAAGTAACCTCGTAGAGTTAAAACTGCAAGCTTGCCAAACCAGCTTGCGGAGTTGCAGATCTAGCGAGTTATATCTCCAGGCTCATTAAATTAGCTTGCAGACAAAAAACATGAGGCGTTGCCTAATTCTTCGACCTTACCTTGAACTTACAGTCGACTGTCTCAGGTGCTGCAAATGAAGGTTCCTTCATACACTGAGAGGTACTCACCCAGTTGAGGTTGCAGGGGTCGAGTCCCAGCTCCTGTATGTCTTTGTGTATAAACTGCGAGGTGTATGTGTATATACACTGAGGCGTATGTCTCAGTATATATATAATGAGAGGTTTATATTTGTGTGTGTATACGTTGAAAGCTTCTTTTTGTTCCTATTTAAGGACTGAAATGTTATTTTTTAATCAAATTTTCAGTTAGTCTTGCTTTGTTTGTGTGCGTTAATACGTATCTGCTTACTTCTCATCTTTCAGAGACACTTGTAGCAGACAAAAAAACTATTTACAGACAAGATTTTACTGAAAGGGGAACGTTTTCAACCAAGAGAACAGGCTGAAACCAAACGTGGCACAAGTTTGCACTGGTTATAAATGAACAACACAATGTCCTTACCTCTAGATCTAAGTCTTGGCTTTCTTTCTGGAAGTGGCGGCTGGTCTCTAACTCAGGACTGGAACCAGGGTCGAATTCGTCAAAAGGATTGGGACTGGCTTCGTGATCGTGATCAGACTTAGGGCTGTGACGATGATCAGGCTTAGGACTCTGGCGATGATCTGGTTTAGGACTGTGACGAAGACCAAACTTAGGACTGTGATTATGACCTAACTTAGGGCTGTGACGACCAAACTTAGGGCTGTGATGACCGAACTTAGGACTGTGATGATGATCAGACTTAGGGCTCTGAAGATGATTTGATTTTGGGCTGTGATGATGATCAGGCACGGTTTTGTAAACATGGTCTGTCTTAGGGCTGCGGTGATGACTATGCTTGGCTTCGAGATCGTGACCAAGCTTGGCTTCATGATCGTAACCAGGCTTGACTTCGTGATCATGGTGAGACTTGGCCTGGTGGACATGGTGATGATTGGAGTCTTCTTCTTCGACATAAGTGGCGTGGCTGGTGACAATTTTCGGCAGATATCTTAAATCCTCGAGGGCCTTAGACACGAACGTAGACTGAGGGAAGATAAATAAAAAAGGCGACTTAGTCAAGACACATTATCTAACAAAGTAAAAACCAATAACTTGTCTGCACGAACTTTTTTTTTAAACACACCGGTTTCTTCCCACCGAGGTAGAATGACCCCAAAAGAAGAAACACGTTCACCATCACTCATTCAATAGTTTAGTAAATCTCCAACACACTCCTGTAACGTCTTGATATCGACACCTTATTTGAATACATGATAATATTATCCTAATGACACGATGATGGACCAGAATGAACCGAAATGTCCTAAGTACGAGTCTTCGGTGAGTACAAAAGACTGTTTATCCATGATTCATGCAACATCAGCCATAATTATTTTTTCGGATAGTGTGTTAGTAGAGAAAGATGAGTATATGTCAGTAGATAATCTACCTTCTGTGTTGTACCCCTCCTGTGTTGTACCCCCCTCCTGTGTTGCACCCCTCCTGTATTGTACCCCTCCTGTGTTGTACCCCCCTCCTGTGTTGCACCCCTCCTGTATTGTACCCCTCCTGTATTGTACCCCTCCTGTGTTGTACCCCCTCCTGTGTTGCATCCCCTCCTGTGTTGTATCCCCTCCTGTGCTGTACCCCCTCCTGTGTTGTACCCCGCGTGTGTTCCACCCCCTCCTGTGTTGTATCCCGCGTGTTGCAACCCTCCTGTGTTGCACCCCCTCCTGCGTTGCACCCCTCCTGTGTTGTACCCCTCCTGTGTTTCACCCCCTCCAGTGTTGTACCCCCGCCTGTTGCACCCCTCCTGTGTTGTACCCCGCCTGTGTTGTACCCCCTCCTGTGTTGTGCCCCTCCTGTGATGCACCCCCTCCTGTGTTGTACCCCTCATGTGTTGTACCCCTCCTGTGATGCACCCCCTCCTGTGTTGCACCCCTCCTGTGTTGCACCCCTCCTGTGTTGTGCCCCTCCTGTGTTGGGCCCCTCCTGTGTTGTAACCCTCCTGTGTTGTGCCCCTCCTGTGTTGTACCCCCTCCTATGACGCACTCTTCCTGTGTTGTGCCCCTTCTGTGTTGTACACCCTCCAATGATGCACCCTCTTGTGTTGTACCCCTCCTGTGTTGTGCCCCTCCTGTGTTGTGCCCCTCCTGTGTTGTACCCCTCCTGTGTTGTACCCCCTCCTATGACGCACTCCTCCTGTGTTGTGCCCCTCCTGTGTTGTACACCCTCCTATGATGCACCCTCTTGTGTTGTACCCCTCCTGTTTGTGCCTCTCCTGTGTTGTACCCCTCCTGTGTTGCACCCCTCCTGTGTTGTACCCCTCCTATGTTGTACCCCCTTCTGTGTTGTACTCTTGTGTTGTACCCCTCCTGTGCTGCACCCGTCCTGTGTTGTACCCCTCCTGTGTTGTACCCCCTCCTGTGATGCACCCCTCCTGTGTTGTACCCCTCCTGTGTTGTATCCCCTCCTATGATGCACCCCTCCTGTGTTGTGACCCCTCCTGTGTTGTGCCCCCTCCTGTGTTGTGCCCCCTCCTGTGTTGTACCCCCTCCTGTGTTGTACCCCCTCCTGTGTTGTACCCCTCCTGTGATGTGCCCATCAAGGGGCCTTGATACAAGTGAGGGGCTCTCGTAAGCAATTGAACATCTCCTTTCTATCCTAAGATCAAACCTAATTGTTTTCCATTCCCCCAGGCGCTGTATGACCCGTACAGGTTTAGTGCTTCCTCCTGAATGTAATAATAATAATAATAATAATAATAATAATAATAATAATAATAATAATAATGATAATTCCTGTAATACAAGGGGGTTTATAGGCTGGGTGAAAAGCTTTTCTCGTGGTTAATAATTAATTAGTAAACAGACGCAAAATTGCGCATCTACTGACGTACCATAATAAGCACTTATTAATCACGCTATTGTCTTTTAAATAAATCCATCTCATCGGACTGACATGTGCCATGATTAATTTGCCTGGGCTGGTTGTGTTGTTAACTGCACGGTGTTTTGAGAGTAAGTTTATTTATCCTTGTGTTCTGTCCTTGCGCTTACATGCAGGCTTATTCGTATATAATTTTGTGGGCAACAAACACGGTAGTTGTTTCCACCGTAAAGGAGTTTAGGTGGGGATGATGGTATATATCTCATGTATACGTGAGTAGGCTGCTTAATTGTGCCTGATTGGTTCATTTATATTTTGTCCGCCAAAGAGGCTAGTTTTTGTACTCTCCATGTTCATCCTGTGGGTGACAGTGGTTAGTTTACTGTGTATCCCTTGTTCATTCAGTGAACGGTTGCACAAGAGCATATGTATACACAAATGGCCTAGGAACTAGGCCTCAAAAGAGTTAACATAAGTACATCTGAATTTATTACTACAATTTATCTTGTCTGTTGCCAGCAAATTTAGATTATTATTATAATCAAAAAGAAGCGCTAAGCCACAGCAAATTTAGAATATTTGCTCAATGTCTGGTATTGAGATACCTAGATATATCACATAGGTTATTAATTATGCTAGTTATGTTAATAAGATACATGTGGTTTATGGCATTTTTTGAAAAGACGTTTCGCTCGCTGAATCAGTTCAATCCGATGAGAATTGATAACTACCTGGTGGAGAATACGCCTCTTGAAAAAATGTCAAACCACACATATTATTATTATTATAATCAAAAAGAAGCGCTAAGCCACAAACCACACATAGTCTCACTGTATATTTCATCATAAAATTTATATGCCTCAACTAGTTGGACATGACTAGTTTTTCTTATATGACGCGCTCACTAATTCTCATTTGGTCAGGCGTGGTGGGCTAGTTGAGAATTTATTGTGGGTAGTGACGCGCGCGCGTGTGTGTAGCCTTCACCCCCCCCCCCTACACCATGTGTTAGTCCTGGCTCCTGGGGTCCCTCTAGATCAGTGTTCATGTTATTTGCATGTTAATATGATCACGTGTATCAGAGGGGAAGGAACAATGGCTGGGGGATGTAAGGGGTAAGATTTAACCCGCATATCTTCGGGTATATTATAATTATTACATAGCCAAAGGGAGTGTGTAGACACTAACACATTAACGATCGAGCCACACGGCTGAGAGTATTATTATTATAATCAAAAAAGAAGCGCTAAGCCACAAGGGCTATACAGCGCTGCACACGGCTGAGAGTATTCTTTCATTATTATTATCAGTAGAAGCAGCAACAACAGCAGAAGTAGTAATAGCATTAGTAGTATATTCCTGGAGAGAGCTAAACTCGTTAGGGGTTATTCAGAACCTGAGGAGTGGGAGATGGATGGGGTTGAGCAGCATCCAAGCCTTCTTCCTGAGCATCATCCATCCTGGAGAAGTATATGGGCGGACAAGATGAACTAAGGGAAAATACACAAGACACACATTGCGGGTTATGCAATTTATTTTCAAGACGTTTCGTCCATCAGGGTCGAAACGTGAACTGATAAAGTCCCTGGTCGAAACGTCTTCACAATAAAATACCATAACCCGCATTGTGTGTCTCGTTTACATATTGTTGGAGCACTCCACCATTGTTACCAACTGAGGTGCGATATATCACAACCCCTGCAGAGCTTTAGTGAAATATGTGAGACTGGACATGTTAATGACTGTCATGTGGAAAGAGAGGACAATGGCAGGGTGGTATGCAACAAATTATTGAATACGTTGTCTATATTACGTCCTGTGTAATTAACGTTGTATCGAGGGAAGGGGAAGTTACTGATCAACATATTGCAATATTCCGAGATATTTTTTTTATCCTACAAAAAAAAAAAAAGTACGTCGGGACTTATGCGAAAGTCAGAATTGCTGTCATGGAATATTTTTGTGTTGCATTACGTTAATGATCTGGAATACTAACAAGAACTTTTATACTGATAAGGATAAAAGGAGGGTTACGGTTGCCGAAGAGAGGGAGGCATAAGGATGCATGATATCTGGATAAGGGCTTTGCTTATATTTCAAGCGTCAACTTATCCACAAAGGTACCTTCAGCACTGGTAGTCGGGGAACATGGCAAGGTCAGCAGCGACCTTCAAGAACATGAGTGGTCGAGAGAGACACGGAAGCAAACACTAAGACATTTATTAGAAATGTTCCAGGACCGAAACGTTTTCTAATAAATATGTTTTAGTGTATGCTTACATGTGTGTTTTTTTTTTTAAACCAATTTGTCGGTATGTATTACCAAGGTGAATACCAAGAACGAGTGAATGATTCACGATGACCTCTAGGCGGCTGTGCATCATCGTGACCTTCAGACCTTACACTGGCTGTGTGGGTTGATGACTCCGCCTGTGAATACACATGTCGAGTCACTGGGTAAATTGTGCATCTAAAGACGAGTGTGATTCGGTTCAGTACTCTCCAGAGTGCCAGAGGTGAGAGAGGTGGCAGTCAGGCTCTTGCGAGGTACGATAGTGGTGAATATTGTGGAGGTGGTGGTGGAGGCGGCTCGCACGGCCGGTGCAGCCCGTGTGTGTGATCAATGGTTTTGAAAACCGACAAGTTGAAGACTGAGACACTTATGCAACATATGGGAATCTTCAACTTGTCGGTTTTCAAAACCATTTATCACATCTGTCAGACAGTGCAACATCAAAGAATTCTTCAACACTTGTCCAACTTTTGGACGAAGACCTACTTACACTAGTGGATGGTCCCACTGTGATCCCGCCTCCTCCTGCTTCGACTCACCTGTCTACAGAATATAAGCCACTTCTCTGGCCCTATGCTGTACTTTCTACAAAACTGATAGACTTAACACATCGATTCCAGGCTAAGAGACTGATTACTTCAAAATCCTCCACTCCTTACACCTTTCTGCATTGTATTGGACTGATAAAGCCACTGTGTGGCGAAACGTTTCTTCAATAAAGATTCCCATGTGTTGCATAAGTGTCTTCAACTGTGCAACCCATCCTCACACAGGACATGAAAAACGTGTTGTTTCCAGTTATCTGCGTGACTGGTTTAATGCAAAATAACAAAGTGGTAGAGTGCGACTATGCAAAAACTCTCAGAAATGCCTAGAGGACGAGTTGGTCTGTGGTGGCCTGAGTACTGCTTTCCACGAGATTTCATTTGTGATCACACTAGTGTGTGCGGCGGTACATGATGGCTTCCTCGCTGTTACCAGCCTCGCATCTTTCTTTCGATACTCAAGAAACCAAGGTAGTGAGAGAAGCGCGCTACTTTATGCGTATCTGTATGTAGCACGCTTGGGTGTGTGTGTTTTACAAAAGAAGAAATGGGTATATAGGTATATGGGCATAATTATAGCAGTCATTTTTCTGACTTTCTAGAATATTCTTTAATACATAGAAAAAAAAAATGCTATCCATAAGGCACAAATAAAGTTAGCCAAGTGTTGTACATGTGTCTTACTCGTCTACTTTTAGATATTCCATACTATTGTTTTAATGATAAATAAGACTTGTATTGCAGGTAAGAGTGTGGTGTAGTCTCCACCAGCAGTACACTGTGCCTTTGTTAAATGTTGCAGCGCTGTATGACCCTTGTAGGTTTAGCGCTTAGTTATGATTGTTATAACAATACGCTGACGTCGAGCTTCAGCAATAATAATATCTTTATTACTACAAGAACATGTACAAGGTATACAGTCCTAGCTGACATCAATGACATGCTACTATATAGAAAACCGCTTGTTATGCTGAACATTTCGGGCAAATTAGGTCAATTTTGTCACAGGATGCGACCCACATCAGTTCACTAACACCCAGGTACCTATTTTACTGATGGGTGGACATGGACAGCAGGTGTCTTAAGGAAACACGTCTTAATGTTTCCACCAGTACCGGGGATCGAACCACGAACCTCAGTGTGTGAGCTGAGTGCGCTACCAACCGAGCTACGGGACACCATGAACGAAGTTCATGAACTGTGTAATTAAGGTGAGCAGGGAAGCGCTAAGCCTGTAATGGGTCATACAGCAGCTAGGGGAATGAAAGACAATCAGGTTCGACTGGTTATCTGACTGGACTGGAGGTTATCTGACTGGAGAGAGTTCCGGGGGTCAACGCCCCAGCGGCCCGGTCTGTGACCAGGCCTCCTGGTGGATCAGAGCCTGATCAACCAGGCTGTTGCTGCTGGCTGCACGCAAACCAACGTACGAGCCACAACCCGGCTGGTCAGGAGCCGACTTTAGGTGCTTGTCCAGTGCCAGCTTGAAGACTGCCAGGGGTCTGTTGGTAATCCCCCTTATGTATGCTGGGGGGCAGTTGAACAGTCTCGGGCCCCTGACACTTATTGTATGATCTCTTAACGTGCTAGTGACACCCCTGCTTTTCATTGGGGGGATGTTGCATCGTCTGCCAAGTCTTTTGCTTTCGTAGTGAGTGATTTTCGTGTGCAAGTTCGGTACTAGTCCCTCTAGGATTTTCCAGGTGTATATAATCATGTATTTCTCCCGCCTGCGTTCCAGGGAATACAGGTTTAGGAACCTCAAGCGCTCCCAGTAATTGAGGTGTTTTATCTCCGTTATGCGCGCCGTGAAAGTTCTCTGTACATTTTCTAGGTCAGCAATTTCACCTGCCTTGAATTATTATTATTATTATAATCAAGGGGGAAGCGCTAAACCCGGAGGATTATACAGCGCCTGGGGGGGGATGTGGAAGGCATTCAGGCTTAATTCGGGGAACTGGAGCACAGATCCAATTCCCTAAATCAAGAGCCCCTCACCAACATCAAGGAACCTTCCTTGAGGGGACCTGCCTTGAAAGGTGCTGTTAGTGTGCAGCAATATTCCAGCCTAGATAGAACAAGTGACCTGAAGAGTGTCATCATGGGCTTGGCCTCCCTAGTTTTGAAGGTTCTCATTATCCATCCTGTTATTTTTCTAGCAGATGCGATTGATACAATGTTATGGTCCTTGAAGGTGAGATCCTCCGACATGATCACTCCCAGGTCTTTGACGTTGGTGTTTCGCTCTATTTTGTGGCTAGAATTTGTATTGTACTCTGATGAAGATTTAATTTCCTCGTGTTTACCATATCTGAGTAATTGAAATTTCTCATCGTTGAACTTCATATTGTTTTCTGCAGCCCACTGAAAGATTTGGTTGATGTCCGCCTGGAGCCTTGCAGTGTCTGCAATGGAAGACACTGTCATGCAGATTCGGGTGTCATCTGCAAAGGAAGACACGGTGCTGTGGCTGACATCCTTGTCTATGTCGGATATGAGGATGAGGAACAAGATGGGAGCAAGTACTGTGCCTTGTGGAACGGAGCTTTTCACCGTAGCTGCCTCGGACTTTACTCTGTTGACGACTACTCTCTGTGTTCTGTTAGTGAGGAAATTATAGATCCATCGACCGACTTTTCCTGTTATTCCTTTAGTACGCATTTTGTGCGCTATTACGCCATGGTCATACTTGTCGAAGGCTTTTGCAAAGTCTGTATATATTACATCTGCATTCTTTTTGTCTTCTAGTGCATTTAGGACCTTGTCGTAGTGATCCAATAGTTGAGACAGACAGGAGCGACCTGTTCTAAACCCATGTTGCCCTGGGTTGTGTAACTGATGGGTTTCTAGATGGGTGGTGATCTTGCTTCTTAGGACTCTTTCAAAGATTTTATGATATGGGATGTTAGTGCTATTGGTCTGTAGTTCTTTGCTGTTGCTTTACTGCCCCCTTTGTGGAGTGGGGCTATGTCTGTTGTTTTTAGTAATTGTGGGATGACCCCCGTGTCCATGCTCCCTCTCCATAGGATGGAAAAGGCTCGTGATAGGGGCTTCTTGCAGTTCTTGATGAACACGGAGTTCCATGAGTCTGGCCCTGGGGCAGAGTGCATGGGCATGTCATTTATCGCCTGTTCGAAGTCATTTGGCGTCAGGATAACATCGGATAAGCTTGTGTTAATCAAATTTTGTGGCTCTCTCATAAAAAAATTAATTTTGATCTTCGACTCTGTC